>NC_092230.1:43876234-43983734 GCF_036320965.1 Panulirus ornatus | reverse complement strand
GTCGGCTTGCAGTAGGTATGTGCGATGTCACCATGATTGTTCAGTTTACTCATGGATGGGATGATGAGGGAGTCTTTGAGAGAGGAGAAAGAAGTCCATGGGGGATAAGAGGGCCTTGGAGGCGAGCCAGGTGTAATATGCTCATGACACAGCACCGGGGGAAGATTCGAGTGAGAAACTGCAGAAGTTGGTGACTGAGTTTGGAGAGTGTGTGAAAGGAGAAAGAAGAGAGTGAGGATGAATAAAAGCAAGGTAATTAGATTCAGCAGGGTTCAGGGAGATATCAGCTGGGGTGTGAGTTTGAATTGAGAAAAACTGGAGGAAGTGAAGTGTTTTGAATTTCCGGGAGTGGATATGGCTGCGAATGGAACTATGGAAGAGGAAGTGAGTCATAGGGTGGGGAAGAGGGCAAAGATTCTGGGAGCATCAAAAAATCTGAGGAAAACTAGGTCACTATCTGGGAGGGCGAAAATTGGTATGTTTAAAGGTATCGTAGTTTTAATGATGTATGGATGCGAGGCAGGAGTTATAGCTGAAGATGTGTGGAGGAGGATGAATATGCTGAAAATGAAGTGTTTGAGGACAATATGTGGTGTGAGGTGGTTTGATCGAGAAAGTAGTGAAAGGGAAAGAGAAATGTGTGGTAATAAAAAGAGTGGTTGAGAGAGCAGAAGAGGGTGTGCTGAAATGGTTTGGACAAAATGGAAAGAATGAGTAAGGAAAGGTTGACAAAGAGGCTAGATGTGTCAGAAGTGTAGGGAACAAAGAGAAGCGGGAAACAAAACTGGGGATGGAAGGATGGCGTGAAAAATACTTTGAGTGATCGCGGACTGAACATGCAGGAGGGTGAAAGGCGTACACGGAATAGAGTCAAATGGAACAATATGGTATACAGGGGTCGAAGTGCTGCTAATGGACTGAACCAGCCATTTGAAGCGGCTGGGAAATACCATGGAAAGGTCTGTGGAGCCTGGATATGGACAGCAAAATGTGGCTTTGTCGCATTGCACATGACAGATAGAGAATGGATGTGAGCTAATGCTGCCTTTCTTCGTCTGTTCCTGATAATGAGGCGATGGAGGTTAGAGCAGAGATATAGGGAGACATTTATGCTAAACGTTTCAGCTTAAGTAGAATAACACATCAGCGATAGATGAAGCTTACACAAGGGCATTGTTCTTCATCCGGCCGGCCTGCTGCCCTTTTGGTTCTCGTTCTAGCTATTGGCTGGACTGCCCTTCTCCTGGTCGATCACTTATGTACCAAACTGACCTGAAATCTCAGCCCAACTGATGAAGTCGGACGTAGTTTTTCCGTGGAATCTTCCATCAGCTTATGCGCTGCTTCTGGAGCTTCCACTTGTGTGTGCGCTGCTTCTGGAGCTTCCATTAGTGTATGCGCTGCTTCTAGAGCTTCTACTAGTGTATGCACTGCTTCCAGAGCTTCCACCAGTGTATGCGCTGCTTCTGGAGCTTCCACTTGTGTGTGCGCTGCTTCTGGAGCTTCCACTAGTGTATGCGCTGCTTCTAGAGCTTCCACTTGTGTGTGCGCTGCTTCTAGAGCTTCCGCTTGTGTGTGCGCTGCTTCTGGAGCTTCCACTTGTGTGTGCGCTGCTTCTGGAGCTTCCACTAGTATATGCGCTGTTCTAGAGCTTCCACTTGTGTGTGCGCTGCTTCTGGAGCTTCCACTTGTGTATGCGCTGCTTCTGGAGCTTCCACTAGTGTATGCGCTGCTTCTAGGGCTTTCCTCGCAGTCCTCTTTAGCCCATGGTACAATTCTAGATCATGAAAATACGCTGACCACTGAGTATAACGATATACGTGTCATGTTCCGCACTAGTAATGTTACAAGTCTTTTTGGTTCAGCCGATGACCTGGCTTCACTTCGCAGAAAACTTGCAATTGTAATACTCTTGATTTCAACGTCTATGGGCATAAGAACCAGCAATTATATATATATATATATATATATATATATATATATATATATATATATATATATATATATATATATCCCATGTTTACCAAATGGCGTTATAGCTACGTCTCTTCGATGTATATCAACTGACTGTTATATTTCTCTCTTGTGTCTCCCCTGATGATGTGATTATTACACGCAAGTGCACTTGGTAACTTATCGTGTTTCATTTTCCCCGTGGACTCTTAAGAATATATATATATATATATATATATATATATATATATATATATATATATATATATATATATATATATATATATATATAATCCCTGGGGATAGGGGAGAAAGAACACTTCCTACGTATTCCCTGCTTGTCATAGAAGGCGACCAAAAAGGGAGGGAGCGGAGGGCTGGAAATCCTCCCCTCCAGTTTTTACTTTTCCAAAAGAAGCAACAGAGAAGGGGGTCAAGTGAGGCTTTTCCCTCTTAGGCTTAGTCCTCTGTTCTTAACGCTACCTCGCTAACGCGGGAAATGGCGAATATGGGTATGGGCATAGGTTATCGATAGCAACACGAAGCCCTCCTCCCCCCCCCCCCTCTCCCCTCCCCCACAATCACAAGAACTGGCCCATTAATGACAAGAAGCCTCTCTCTCTCTCTCTCTCTCTCTCTCTCTCTCTCTCTCTCTCTCTCTCTCTCTCTCTCTCTCTCTCTCTCTCCATAGCAACTGGTCCACCACCATAATAGCATCGGCCGGAAGCCACCCGCCACCCACAGGCTACTAGTATTCCCCCTGTCCTCCACGGAGAACATCACGGTCTTGTCCAACCACACACGCGCCTGGAATTTTCACGTGTGTGTGTGTGTGTGTGTGTGTGTGGGCGTGGGGGTGGGTGACGTCAAGGGCAGCTGGTTGTTGGGAGCCCAGTCCCACCGCGGGTTTTTCCAAGCGTCGACTCCTTTCCTAGAACGCACGACCCCACTAGGCTTCGTTCACCCTCCGCGCGATATCGCTCGCATGCACCTGCCCCTTTTTCAAAACACCAACCCCCTTTCCCCAACCCCAAACTCCCTTCCCCACCCCACAACGATTTCCATCGCTCACTGCCGGCGATAAAAAACAAAACAAATATGGAACGCTCCTCACACCAAGCGATGCATTCAAGTGTCACCACTTACTTGTTCTAGAAGGACAGAAAACCACAAACTCCGATCGTCTTGCATCGTAACTCGGAAACATTAATCATACCCTTCGGCGGGTGTGTGTACACAACTACAAAACCAAATGAGCATCGAGATCGCTGATTTGAAAATGAAATAAAAGAATAAGAAAAAGAAATTGTGCTTTCTCTAATAACGGTCACAAGTGCGATAGGCTAACTAGTGCGCGCGCGTCCGAAACGAGGTGAAACATCGACGCACCGGACACCCGTTGATGGCGGCGACACACACACATACACACACACACATATATATGTGGCGGTGGATGACGGGACTCATCAGTGCATTGCTAGGCTTGGTGGTGAACGTTACGCTCCCCGGTGGTGCGCGGTCCGCTCAAGTGACGCTTGGTATATACCGCTGACACATTGCTGTGCGCCCGCCCCACGTCATTCGTTGGCGTCATCGAACATTAATAAAGGTACGGTCTCAGTGTGGAGTTCACAGCAAACGACACAGGCTGGATGTGGCCCACCAGCGAGGACAAGTGAATGTACGGAGAGGTGTAGCGATGATGGCTCTGTGGTGATGCTTGGTGAGTGGTGCGAGGCCTTGGGTGATGGTGGTGATGACTGTAGTGGTGGTGGGGCTGTGGTGGTGATGACTGTAGTGATGGTGGGGCTGTGGTGGTGATGACTGTAGTGGTAGTGATGGTGGGGCTGTGGTGTGATGACTGTAGTGGTAGTGATGGTGGGGCTGTGGTGTGATGACTGTAGTGGTAGTGATGGTGGGGCTGTGGTGTGATGACTGTAGTGGTAGTGATGGTGGGGCTATGGTGTGATGACTGTAGTGGTAGTGATGGTGGGGCTATGGTGTGATGACTGTAGTGGTACTGGTGGTGGGGCTGTGGTGGTGATGACTGTAGTGGTAGTGATGGTGAGGCTGTGGTGGTGATGACTGTAGTGGTAGTGATGGTGGGGCTATGGTGTGATGACTGTAGTGGTAGTGATGGTGGGGCTGTGGTGTGATGACTGTAGTGGTAGTGGTGGTGGGGCTGTGGTGTGATGACTGTAGTGGTAGTGATGGTGGGGCTATGGTGTGATGACTGTAGTGGTAGTGATGGTGGGGCTATGGTGTGATGACTGTAGTGGTAGTGATGGTGGGGCTATGGTGTGATGACTGTAGTGGTAGTGATGGTGGGGCTGTGGTGTGATGACTGTAGTGGTACTGGTGGTGGGGCTGTGGTGGTGATGGTGGGGCTGTGGTGTGATGACTGTAGTGGTGGTGATGACTGTAGTGGTACTGGTGGTGGGGCTGTGGTGGTGATGGTGGGGCTGTGGTGGTGATGACTGTAGTGGTAGTGGTGGTGGGGCTGTGGTGGTGATGACTGCAGTGGTGGTGATGGTGAGGCTGTGGTGGTGATGGTGAGGCTGTGGTGGTGATGACTGTAGTGGTGGTGATGGTGGGGCAGTGGTGGTGAGGACTGTAGTGGTGGTGGGGATGTAGGGGTTAGCACCAGGGTTGGAGGAGACACATCGGATGTGCTGTGAGATAAGGAGAGAGCGCTCAGCCAAGCAAGTTCGTCCTGGAGCGTCCACACCACACCACCAACTTCACGTGTGCGCCACGCCTACCTAGAGTGAAACTTGCCCACAGCTGGGGAGATGTGAAGGCCTCCCCCACCAGCTGGTGACGTCATGACCACAGCTGGTGTGGTTATGACCACAGAGGGTGACGTCATGATCACAGCGGGTGGGGGTTATGACCACAGAGGGTGACGTCATGATCACACAGGTGGTGCGTCGTGACCGCGATCGGTGACCAGTCAATGCTCACAGCTGGTATAGGTCATGGCACGTCCTCCAGCAGGTGGTCAGGTCCAGATCACACACACACACACCACTGGTGCCTCATGCATTGCGCCAAGTGTCATACACTGTATGAAAGTCCTCTTGGATCTCAAACTTGGTCAAGATCAAAGACAAAAATTAATGGCTTCAGAACCAACCACTCGCTCGAACCCACCACCAGACGCCCTGGCTTCGCATGACATACCCCAAATGGCACCATCCAACCACAGAGGCGTCCCCCCTTCCTTCACCGCGTCGTGTGCCAAAGGACACCAACAGGGCGTTTTGACACTGTACCCCGACACCTCCTCACGCTGAACCTTCCTTTGAACTACCCTCCACAACAGTGATAAACAGTGCTGGGCCCTTTTCATAGCCGGGTCGCAAGGCGAGAGTCACTGACAAAGGCTTCACCTTTAAACATGAAAAAAAAAAAAAAAACCATTCTACAGGCGGCAGTTTCTGTCTCCAACCCCTCTTCCCACATCACCTCCCATTACCCACTAGCAAACCACAATGTGATGGTCGTTTTCAGTCGGTTCTTTTAACCCTGCAAAGACACGATTCCAACTCGAAGACTCCAATCACTCTTGAATGGACGATCACCTCCAATGAACGAAACACCAGCCGTTCAAGGCATGGCGTGCGACATTCACTTCCCTCACCAGAACCGTCATCACGAAGGCAACACAGGAACTGAATGTCCTCAGAACACACACTGAAAAGAAAAAACAAAGACCTCTTACCTGGTCTTCCACCCTCTCCAAAGCAAACAGGTTGCAAACCACACAAAACAATGCATCCAAAACAGTCAGTAGAACTGCCCCAGCCACTACAAACATTCGTCGGTCCCTCCTTACCAAATCACTCCTTAGCAAACCACCAAAACAAAATAAAAACCTTACTCTTGCCTCACACCTGATATGTCCACCCCCACCCTCAATAAACATAAAAAAAGCGATACATACAAGCTGAAATAACCCGCTACGCCCATAAACACTTACCCGTTACGTTATGTCTGGATATTCACTTGTTTCTACGACGCTGCTACAAACATCATTTCCGCGTATCGTCGCGTCCCTTCAATGCTCATGTAGTTCGCACACATACGTCATGGAACTTTGTGTCTTGTGCTCCTTCCCGGGGCACGTGACCGGCTCTTCTAAGCAGTAGGGAAGCCTCGCCAAGGTGACTTTTTAATCGCGTTGTAACCTAAATTAAGCGAAGCACACACACACACACACACACACACACACACACACACATTTCCTGCCTCGGGAATCCCTTTTATCCTTTAGGCTCCTGCAGCACTCTGGAAGCTGGCCACGTCCACCGGTCAAGACCATAGGTCGTAAGTGTTGTTATCTGTGTAGGTGCGTCTATGTGTTGAGTGAGAGTGCAGGGCAACTGAGTGGGAAGTGCTCGGTGTCTTCCCTATGGCAGTAGCATCCGTGGGCGTGGAGGGTCTTGGGATATGCTGAAACGGTGTTTCCAGTGTTGTCCAAAGCAGAAGAGGGAGAGCGAAACTCGAATTTGTCTAGGGAGTGTGGTTTCAGATGGGTGTATATCTTTGAGGGTGGGTGTTTCATACAAATTTGGGAGGTCGGCTGTTTAAGAGCCTGTCGGGGTATTTGAATGTGTATATGTTTCGTCAGTGTTATACATATTGGAGTGGAGGGATCTGCGAGTAGAGTTACGTTAAGTGTGAGGGAAGGGTAAACATTTTTTTAACGACAATCTGGGAGTCGCTGGTTATAGAGTGGTTTGGGTGGAAGGGGCCCAGAGTGCTGTTGCGTAGGACTGAGCCGAAGATGTTCAAGTGGGACTGTATTGGGAGCATCTTTCCTTCATTGTGATATGGTTGAGTGCTTGTCGTTGCTGGGAAGTCTGTGATTGTTCTGAGTGCGCTGTATTTCTGTGGTTTTCCAGCTTTGTTATATTTGCCTTTAAGAGGCTGGAAGACCAGGCAAGGTGAGGCATAGTTTAGATCGACGTGTTGTTCCTGGAAGATGCTAAAGAATTCTTTTTTCCTGTCCAAAGTGACTGGAGGATGTGAACTGGACTTATCTGTCTGTCTGAGGTCTAGAGAGTGACTGAAGACTTCCGTTTTGGTTGAACCATTGTTCCAGTTGTTTACGTCACGCGGACCGCGCATGCGTGGTGTCCGGGTGTTGTGATGATGCTTGTGAGGTCGTCTGCACACGAGAGGACCTTCATGTTGAGGTGTGCTGAAGGTAATTGAAGCCCTCGCGTCCTCCGTTCTCTGTGATTCGGAGCAAAATTATCTCCCACCCACCACACCCATGTTCCTGACAGCTGTGACCATTCTCCTTACATTCTGAATCTGTTTTTCACCTTTAACCTAACATCCCGTTGTAACTATACAATCCCGCCCCTCTGGAAAGATTCATCTGACCAGACTCTCTTGAACGTATCTTATTCTAACGGCACCTCCCCTTCCAGCAGCCCCTTCGACACGGAAATAATGGCACCCCAATAGAGCAGATTGGAATAACGTACGAAAGTTCTTTTTTAACTTTCCCTGGACAAATCACTGTCCCGTGGTGACTCTTCTGTCTCCACCGAACGCGTAGCAAAAGGTTATCGTTGCGAGAATGGAAAGCATTTATCCCCTCTTCCTCCAAGACGACGACCTCTTCTTCCAATCCATGGCTCAACCGTTCCTGTTCTGAGGCCATTTAGACAAAGGGATCAGGCATATCGGGGCTTGGGGAAAAAATCATCTCCTCCGACTCCCATTCACCATCCATCACTGCCTATAATCATTGCCAGCACCTTACCCGTGAGGCAAAGTGTTCCTTTATTTGGAGGAAGTGCCATAACCTCTCTTCCGTCATCCACTGATAGGTCTTTCTGGTCTTTAGCTGAAAGCATCACGAGCAACTGTCGCTCTACCTTCCCTTTACTTTCCCGTTCTGACGGTGTTATGGCAGTCTCTCTCTCTCTCCCGTTGATAGATCAAGTCTCTTTGGCTCCCGTTTCACCTCTAACTCCACCATGAATGACTCTAACATTCCTTCAACACCCTGATTCTCTTCTTACTAATCCGATGCCCCTTCCTGTTATCTTTCTTTCTAACTGCCCGGAAAGCGTTTCTTTCTCAGGACACAAGCAAGGTTTATGGTCCTGATGGCATCCATGCCCGGGTACTGTAAGAGTGTGCCTCTGAACTTGCACCTGTGCTTGCTCGTCTGCTCCGTTTCTGCTTTTACCTCCTGAAAGCATGCGTTAACACACCCCCATTCCTAAGAAAGGTGACCGTTCTAACCCTTCTAACTATTGTCCACTTACTTTGAGATCTACCTTTTCCAAAAGCTTTGAATCCCTCTTCAACTCCCGTATCCTTAAACATCTTGAGTCTCTCACAGTCTTCTCTCTGATGTATGGCTTCCGTAAGGTAAGATCCACTAGCGATATTCTCTCCTATCTTGCTAATGTCTGGTCATCATCCCTGAAAGACTTTAGGGGAATCCAATGTAGTTGCCTGGTTATATCTAAGCTGTCCTCTTTTGGCCTCCCTCCCTCACTATGCCCTCGTATCGAACTTCCTCTACGACTGATCTATCTCCGAGGTTGTTGATGGATCAGTCTTTCCCCTTTTTCCATGAACGTTCTTCCTTAAAGTTCTCTCCTGTCCCTTACACTTTTTCTTCCTTTTATCACCGATTTCCTTTCTTTCTCAATTGAATAAATGCATTCATACGTTAACAACTCAACTCCGCATTCCCCTCACGTCCTTCGCTTCTGTTCCCTCTACTCTCACTCGATCTGCATCTCGTCTCGACACAGATTTCTCAGTAAACTCAGACTTGGACAGGATATCACAGTGGGGTAGACGAAATCTCCCCATCTAATGCCTCCAAGACCCAATTTCTACACCTCTCCTCCAATGCCTCACTACTTTCCTCTCCATCCTTTGCAGGTTCTGTAATTCCACCTCTTCAATCAGTGAACATACTTGGTATTAGTGTAACATCCGCTCTTTCTCGGAAACCCCACATTACGGAAATAACCAAGTCTGCCTCCAGGAAACTAGGAGTCCTGTCTAGATGTCGAAATTTCTTTTCCTCCCCACAGATGATC
The DNA here is from genome assembly GCF_036320965.1 of Panulirus ornatus. Taxonomy (NCBI): domain Eukaryota; kingdom Metazoa; phylum Arthropoda; class Malacostraca; order Decapoda; family Palinuridae; genus Panulirus; species Panulirus ornatus. The sequence goes on along the minus strand of NC_092230.1, from coordinate 43,974,699 downwards.
CGTCCTTGTATGGAGTACTGTTCCCACATCTAATGTACATGTCTTTTGGCAGGGACATGAGGTTGCAAGCGGCGGTGGTGACGGCGCTGGTCGCCCTAGCAACAGCGGGAGGCGTCCAGCAACAATGCCTCACGGAGTATGCGGGGAGCGACGTGAACACGGACCTCACCGGCGTCACGGACTTCGGCCTTGACCTCTACAGGCAGCTCTCCCCAGCCAACTCGTCCAGCAACTTTTTCTTCTCACCTTACAGCATCTGGACGGCGCTCAGCATGGCTTATCTCGGCTCCAATGGCGACACGAAACGGCAGCTTGAGACGGCGCTGAGGGTCACAGACAAAACCTCCACCTATAGGCTGCTGAGCATCTTGAAGAAGATGTGAGTAGTACAGACCATCGGGAATATTTCCCTCATGGCACGAAGGGAGTCTCCTAACCTACCTTCTGACTCAGAGAAGTTGATGTTTCTAGCCCTCAACCAACTATATCTTCAACAATAGCTGCATCTCTCCCTTTCTTTCTTGTCCAGAACACAGTATGGCGAGATATCTTGGCTATTAAAGCCACACTCCGGCTCCCTCGTTTCCTCATATTCTAATCCAGACGATTCTCAAATCATCTTTAATATACTTTTCACTCACCTTATGATCAAATAATGTATTCTCCTCTCTATAGGGACGGATGAAGCAGACGGACCCGATGGTATCCCTCCATGTTTCCAAAAAGATTGTGTGTCTAAGCTTGCGCCTGTACTTTCTCGTCTATTTCGCCTCTTCCTCAACGAGCTTGTACCTCTGCTTGCTCGTCTATGTCGCCTCTTCCTCAACGAGCTTGCGTCTGTGCTTGCTCGTCTATTTCCCCTCTGCCTTAATGAGCTTGTACCTGTGCTTGCTCGTCTATATAGCTTCTTTTCTCAACGAGCTTTGCGCCTGCGCTTGTTCGTCCATTGTGCCTCTACCTTAACAAGCTTGCGTGTGTGCCATGTGCTTGCTCGTCTATATCGCCTCGGTCCTTTTACGTCCATTCGTTTCCAGGTGAACGTTTTTCCTACCCATCCTTTTACGTTCATTCGTCTCCAGGGGAACGTTTGTTATGCCCCACACTACTTTTCTTTCTTATCTTCCCCCCTCCCCCTCCCTTTTTTCCCCCCTGTTCTTTGAATGACAGTCCCCATTATTCACCAGGACCCGACTCTTGCCTTCTTGAGTAGAATCTGAATGATCCTCATCGACCTCACTGGTGATGACGACGCCCCTGCTCTCTCTCTCTCTCTCTCTCTCTCTCTCTCTCTCTCTCTCTCTCCGTACTTCGCTTGTCATTCCTTCAAATTTGGATCTGTTTTCCTTGGTGGGGAAACTATGATAGATGGGTCTGAGGGAGGGTGTGGGTCTCTCTCTCTCTCTCTCTCTCTCTCTCTCTCTCTCTCTCTCTCTCTCTCTCTCTCTCTCTCTCTCATCTATCTATCTATCTCTATCTCTCTCTTTCCGTACTTCGCTTGTCATTCCTTCAAATATGGATCTCTTTTCCTTGATGGGGAAACTATGATAGATGGGTCTGAGGGAGAGTGTGGGTCTCTCTCTCTCTCTCTCTCTCTCTCTCTCTCTCTCTCTCTCTCTCTCTCTCTCTCTCTCTGTTTTCTTAAATACAAGTACTTTTTGAAGGCCAATTATCATCTTTTTTTTTTCTATCTAAGGATATTGTAACGTTTATATTATACTGTTGATGCTGGGAATAAGGGAAAAAGAAGACTTGTCACATATTCCCTGCGTGTCGTAGAAGGAGACTAAAAGGGGAGCTGGGGGCTGGAAATCCTCCCCTCCCGTTTTTAACTTCTCCGAAAACAAAAGGAACAGAGAAGGGGCCTAAGTGGGGATATTCCCTCTAAGGCTCAGTCCTCTACTCTTAACGCTACCTCGCAAACGCGGGAAATGGCGAATATATATATATATATATATATATATATATATATATATATATATATATATATATATATATTGATGGGAATGAATAAAGGCAAACAGTGTGAATTGTGTGCATGTGTATATATGTATATGTCTATGTGTGTATATATATGTGTACATTGAGATGTATGGGTATGTATATTTGCGTGTGTGGACGTATGTATATACATGTTTATGGGGGTGGGTTGGGCCATTTCTTTCGTCTGTTTCCTTGCGCTACCTCGCAAACGCGGGAGACAGCGACAAAGCAAAATGAAAATAATAAATAATAATAAAATATATATATATATACAAATTCGCCATTTCCCACTACTACTACTACTACTACTACTACTACTACTACTACTACTACTACTACTACTATTATCCCCACAGATACCGAGAGAAAGGCAACAGCGCGCATTACTCATTCACTGTGGCCAACCGCATATACTACGACTCACTCCTGCCCCTGAGGCAATGCATCAAGTCCCTCCTCCCCGAAGAGGTCAAGGACGTCAACTTCTCCGACGTGAGTAACCTGTCGTCTCCTAGTCCTCCTCCTCCTCCTACTCCTCCTTCCCCCAGGCCCCAGCCTTGGCCTCCTCCTCCTCCTCCTCCTCCTTCCCCCAGGCCCAAGCCTTGGCCTCCTCCTCCTCCTCCTCCTCCTTCCCCCAGGCCCAAGCCTTGGCCTCCTCCTCCTCCTCCGCTCTGGGTCAGCTCCAGACTTCCATCGTCTCTCTTACTACTGAGGAGTCTGACAGCCAGTCGGAGTTCAGGCTGGTGGGCGTCGTGCCTGGAGCAGACTTGGGGGTGAAGCCAGGACACCTGTATTTTGGCCACGAGTTGAGCAGTCCGATCCCCAGTCATCGCATCAGCAATACCCACCTACCCACGCACACACACACACATTTCTTCAGTATCTGCTAATCTATTATACGCTAGTCCTCGCCTGACTCCGGCCCGTCGGCATTGCTTTGCCATCGAACATGCGCATTTTGCCCCTCGCATACAGTGAGACCTCTACAGACACCGCTCAGTGCATCCAGGACCGTACTCCTCCCCCTGAATCCACCAATGGTCAACTCTTCTTCCTCAGTACAACGTATGAGAGGCGCAATCAGCAAGAGTTATGCCTCTGTAGTTTGAGCACTCGCCTTTATCCCCTCCACCCCACCTTTGGCCCTCATGAAGTGACAGTGTTCAGGCATTCCCGTCAATCCTCAGGCGCCTCACCCATGGTACATACATAATTGCCTGACCAACCCATCAACAACACAGTCATCCCTATTTGTTGATCAGTTCGACAGCAAGACCGTCCACTCCAGCCGCCTTGGCACTCTTCGTCTTAACGCAGATATATCTTTCACCACCTCTTTTCTCTTCATCAAACCACTCTCCATCCATGACTCTCTCTCTCTCTCTCTCTCTCTCTCTCTCTCTCTCTCTCTCTCTCTCTCTCTCTCTCTCTCTCGCATAACACCCCAACTCAAACACCTGACATCTGCCACCCTGTCATCAAACACATTCAACAGTCCTTCAAAATACTCACTCCGTCTTCTCCTCACTTCATAACTACCTGTTACCACTTTCCCTTTTGCAAAGTTCGCCGTTATTCCCATTTGTTCTCTAGTCTTTCGCACGTTCTTTAGCTTCTTCCAAAATATCTTCTCCTCCCTAAAGTTTACTCGCTCACCCCAACTCTCACTCGCCCTCTTTTTCAATCCAATCTCTTGACCTCCTGCCGCTCATTCTTATATATCTCCCATTCATTTGCATACGTAATCTAATAATGCCCTTTGACCATCTCTCCTACTCGCATACGTATACTTGTGTATCTTCTTCCTCTCTCTATAATAGGTACTTCCAATCACCAATCTTTTTTCAGCACATAAATCCACAAGCTCTTCACCATTTCCGTTCATAACACTGAATTACCCTAAGTACACCAATTATACCCTCAACTGCCACATTACTCACCGCACATCATATTCCCCCTCTTGTGTACATCTTATATATGCAGGCTCTTCCCTGTCATTATGAATAATCATATATATATATATATATATATATATATATATATATATATATATATGTTAATATTATCCCGAGGAACAGAGAAAGAATACTTCCCACGTATTCCCTGCGTGTCGTAGAAGGCAACTAAAAGGGGTGGGAGCGGGGGGCTGGAAATCCTCCCCTCGCCTTTAATTTCCCCAAAAGAAGGAACAGAGAAGAGGGCCAAGTGAGGAGTTTTTCCTCTAGGGCTCAGTCCTTTGGTCTTGACGCTACCTCGCGTGGAGTGGCGAACATATATATATATATATATATATATATATATATATATATATATATATATATATATATATATATATCTTTTTCCTTTCAAACTATTCGCCATTTCCCGCGTTAGCGAGGTAGCGTTAAGAACAGAGAACTGGGCCTTTGAGGGAATATCATCACCTGGCCCCCTTCTCTGTTCCTTCTTTTGGAAAATTAAAAAAAAAAAAATAATGAGAGGGGAGAATTTCCAGCCCCCCGCTCCCTCCCCTTTTAGTCGCCTTCTACGACACGCAGGGAATACGTGGGAAGTATTCTTTCTCCCCTATCCCCAGGGATAATACATATATATATATATATATATATATATATATATATATATATATATATATATATATATATATATATATATATATATATACGAATAAAGTGCATATGAACGCGCACCTTCATAGAACATACAAACCTCCAACAGCCAGGATCGAACCCGGGACCCCTGTGCCACAGGCGGGAATGCTACCGCTAGGCTATGGGCCTGGCTAATAGGAAATAACTATTCGAATACTAAGTACTCGAATGCCCTTCGTCTCACGTTGGTGAGCAACGGGGTCTACACCGGTTATTTCCCAAAAGGCGCACATAGCCAGCAGATACCATTTTACCGAACCTAACTGTACAACGCGGAGACTTAGCTAGGACACCATTTGGTAAACATGTGATTCATTTTACCAAATGACGTTCTAGCTACGTCTCTTCGTTGTATATCAACTGACTGTTATATTTCTCTCTTGTGTCTCCCCTGATGACGTGATTATTACACGAAAGTGCACTTGGGAACTTATCGTGTTCCATCTTCCCCGTGGACTCATAGGAATATATTATATACATATATGTGTGTATATATATATATATATATATATATATATATATATATATATATATATATATATATATATATATATATATATCATTATAATGTGCCTTCCTGGTTATTTTCATTATCCTCTCTCTCTCTCTCTCTCTCTCTCTCTCTCTCTCTCTCTCTCTCTCTCTCTCTCTCTCTCTCTCTCTCTCACGCATCGTTTGTGTCTGCAGAATACCGGCTCGGCGGACATCATCAACAACTTCGTCTCCACCACCACCAACGGACGCATCAAGGACATCATCTCCAGTGCCGACCTCCAGAACATCGTCATGGTGCTGGTGAACGCGGCGTACTTCAAGGGCACCTGGGTCAACCAGTTCCAACCCCACTTCACCACAAAGGTGCCATTCAACGTCACGTCGCGGGACACCATCGACGTGGATATGATGCAAATCAGGTCCAAGTTTAGATATGGTGAGTTTCTGTTTTGTTGTTGTTGTTGTTGTTGTGTGTGTGTGTGTGTGTGTGTGTGTGTGTGTGTGTGTGTGTGTGTGTGTGTGTGGCACGGGCAAAACATGACCCAGTCAAGGGCCAAAACATGTCCCACAATCCATTTCTCTTAAGCTAAATAGATTGGAGAAAAAGGGGCCTCCACAAAATTGTTTGTAGACTTCACTCATACTAGAAACGTGACGCAAAGATGGGGAGAAGAGAGAAGGGGAGAGAGAGTCAGACAGCATCGCTTTTTACGGAAAGGAGACATCTTAACAGCCTATCCTCGAGGAGTTGGTCTCCACACACGAACTATGGGAAGCAGTGGCAAGACGTTTGCCCCGGGTTCCAGGCCGCACTGCGGACATCTCACAAGAGCAGTGGCCAAAGTTGTATACCTCAGGAGCAGGGAGGGGGCCAGCATAATTGTGGCAGAGAGAGGAGAAAGTTGTTGGAGAAGCGATGTCTGCAGACTTAATGAGAGAGCAGGAAATCGCTTCTGATTATAGTAGCTGCTCACGAGGAAAGAAAAAAAAACAACCATGGAATTTATATAGGTGGGGTGACGTTGATTACGTGGGGGATTTCCCATGTAAACCGGATGGTGTGGCTGTGTCCGATATCTATCTTACGGGAGTCGAACCGTGGATCTCTGAAAAGTAAACGGAGTGAAACACGATTGACACTCGGCTGGAGAAAGAAACTCCGTCTTAGCATTTTCCAAAATGTACCCTGGTTACTCTGCTGCCCCCATTCGAGATGTGTCATAAGTCCGAATTACGATTAGGACATGTGTTCAGTGCGATAGATATGTTCGGTGCGAGAGAGAGAGATATGCTCAGTGCGAGAGAGATATGTTCAGTGCGAGAAAGAGATATGTTCAGTGCAAGAAAGAGAGATGTTCAGTGCGAAAAAGAGAGATGTTCAGTGCGAGGAAGAGAGATGTTCAGTACGAGAAAGAGATATGTTCAGTGCAAGAAAGAGAGATGTTCAGTGCGAAAGAGATATGCTCAATGCGAGAAAGATACGCTCAGTGCGAGGAAGAGATATGTTCAGAGAGAGAGAGAGAGAGAGAGAGAGTAGAAGAGTCGAACGAAAGGAATTTTAGACAGCAAAGACTTGTGCCAACCACCTGTCCGGTGCTTTGGAGATGTGGTAGTACCTTTTCGTCGACCACTGTATCCATGTATCACCCGAATGTCTGACAGATTCACTGCCCTCCCCCGTCAACACGGGGGAGGGCAGTGAAAGATGAGTGCATACATCAAGCCATCTCTGGTCTGCTGTGATCCGCACTGTGGACACGATGAATGGAATGGGTCACTGTATTATTTGGGGTCGTGTTTACTACGGCAGATGACTCGGGAAGGACGCTTCGTTGAACCCACCGTCGTCGGGTGGCGCACCTACCCACGGACACAGTTTGGAGAGAACTCTTTTAAGACCTCCACGACTGAAACTGTTTGCGGCCGTGACTCAGGATCGACATAAACAAACTACCTTAATGACACATGAACCATAGCTGTAGTTTTGGTGTGTGTGTGTGTGTGTGTGTGTGTGTGTGTGTGTGTCTATTTGTCTCACTTGGGTCTGTGTAACAGTAACCCTAGCTCAAACTTTGACCCGTGCGTCTATGTCACTTGGTATGAGGAGCAGCGATTATGCTCAGCAGGGTCACCAGGAGGTGACACGCACGACGGGTCGTCCTATGGGAAAGGGATGACTTATGAGACGCTCCCACCCGGGGCCCAAGCGAGAGAGGTAAAAGGGGCCCAAAGCGAGAGGGGTAAAAGAGGCCCAAAGTGAGAGGGGTAAAAGGGGCCCAAAGTGAGAGGGGTAAAAGGGGCCCAAAGTGAGAGGGGTAAAAGGGGCCCAAAGCGAGAGGGGGTAAAAGGGGCCCAAAGCGAGAGGGGTAAAAGGGGCCCAAAGCGAGAGGGGTAAAAGGGGCCCAAAGTGAGAGGGGTAAAAGGGGCCCAAAGTGAGAGGGGTAAAAGGGGCCCAAAGCGAGAGGGGGTAAAAGGGGCCCAAAGCGAGAGGGGTAAAAGGGGCCCAAAGCGAGAGGGGTAAAAGGGGCCCAAAGTGAGAGGGGTAAAAGGGGCCCAAAGTGAGAGGGGTAAAAGGGGCCCAAAGCGAGAGGGGGTAAAAGGGGCCCAAAGCGAGAGGGGTAAAAGGGGCCCAAAGCGAGAGGGGTAAAAGGGGCCCAAAGCGAGAGGGGTAAAAGGGGCCCAAAGCGAGAGGGGTAAAAGGGGCCCAAAGCGAGAGGGGTAAAAGGGGCCCAAAGCGAGAGGGGTAAAAGGGGCCCAAAGCGAGAGGGGTAAAGGGGGCCCAAAGCGAGAGGGGTAAAAGGGGCCCAAAGTGAGAGGGGTAAAAGGGGCCCAAAGCGAGAGGGGTAAAGGACAGTAACAAAATATATATGTCTCTGCAAACATTATCATCTGTTATAGTACAAATAATTTACGATTTCTTCATTCCATCCCCATCCCAATCCCTTTCCCAGGCACCTACCGGAGATTTTTTTCCCCTCTCTTTCTTTGCCCCCGCTGACCTCCCCCCTCCAACCTCCCCCCCATACCCCCTTCCCTCTCACGGAAGGGCCTCTCTCTGTCTATCCGGAGATCGGAAGAGCGACCCATCACCCCATTCCTGTCCATGCTCCGGCACCTGGTGCCAGACCTCTTCAAACTTGCCATCTTGTCATTCGCTCGTCATATTTTGCCGAGGGTCATCGTCTCAGTCAACCCAGAGACCCTTAATACTTCCCACAGACCTCTAATACTTCCCACAGACCTCCAATACTTCCCGCAGACCTCTAATACTTCCCGCAGACCTCTAATACTTCCCGCAGACCTCTAATACTTCCCACAGACCTCTAATACTTCCCACAGACCTCTAATACTTCCCACAGACCTCTAATACTTCCCACAGACCTCTAATACTTCCCGCAGCCCTCTAATACTTCCCACAGACCTCTAATACTTCCCGCAGACCTCTAATACTTCCCGCAGACCTCTAATACTTCCCGCAGACCTCTAATACTTCCCACAGACCTCTAATACTTCCCGCAGACCTCTAATACTTCCCGCAGACCTCTAATACTTCCCACAGACCTCTAATACTTCCCACAGACCTCCAATACTTCCCGCAGACCTCTAATACTTCCCGCAGACCTCTAATACTTCCCACAGACCTCTAATACTTCCCACAGATCTCTAACACTTCCCACAGACCTCTAATACTTCCCACAGACCTCTAATACTTCCCACAGACCTCTAATACTTCCCACAGACCTCTAATACTTCCCGCAGCCCTCTAATACTTCCCACAGATCTCTAACACTTCCCACAGACCTCTAATACTTCCCACAGACCTCTAATACTTCCCACAGATCTCTAACACTTCCCACAGACCTCTAATACTTCCCACAGACCTCTAATACTTCCCACAGACCTCTAATACTTCCCACAGACCTCTAATACTTCCCACAGACCTCTAATACTTCCCACAGACCTCTAATACTTCCCACAGATCTCTAACACTTCCCACAGACCTCTAATACTTCCCACAGACCTCTAATACTTCCCACAGACCTCTAATACTTCCCACAGATCTCTAACACTTCCCACAGACCTCTGATACTTCCCACAGACCTCTAATACTTCCCACAGACCTCTAATACTTCCCACAGACCTCTAATACTTCCCACAGACCTCTAATACTTCCCGCAGACCCCTAATACTTCCCGCAGACCTCTAATACTTCCCACAGACCTCTAATACTTCCCGCAGACCTCTAATACTTCCCACAGACCTCTAATACTTCCCACAGACCTCTAATACTTCCCACAGACCTCTAATACTTCCCGCAGACCTCTAATACTTCCCACAGACCTCTAACACTTCCCACAGACCTCTAATACTTCCCCAGTAGTCTCCATGTCTACCGCCCACCCATCTCATCTTGGTTTAACCATCCATTTCGCTCCTCTTTCCCCAGCCGAGTCGCAGCAACTGAGAGCTCACGTGCTGGAGGTGCCGTACAACGGGAACGAAATGTCCATGGTGCTGCTCCTGCCGACGAAGGAAGGCCCACAAGGTTTCCAGGAGATGGTCGCGTCCATGAGCGGGGCCAACCTCCGCACGGTGCTAGACACGGGCCTCAAGGAGCGCCCCGTCTACCTGCAGCTGCCCAGGTTCAAGTTGGAGCACACCATCAAGGAACAGCTGGTGAAGGTGAGTGTGTGTGTGTGTGTGTGTGTGTGTGTGTGTGTGTGAGAGAGAGAGAGAGAGAGAGAGAGAGAGAGAGAGAGAGAGAGAGAGAGAGAGAGAGAGAGATGAACAACCATGCAGATTTCGTGGCGGTTTCTTTCGTGGTCCCTTCTCGTTCCCTACCGCCGCTTTCCCCCTCAGTCATCTAGACGAGAAGACATCTGCCTACTTTCTCTCTCTCTCTCTCTCTCTCTCTCTCTCTCTCTCTCTCTCTCTCTCTCTCTCTCTCTCTCTCGAAGACGGACCGAACGACGGACGCATGCTTGCCGGTCGGTACATTCCCGTTGAAGCAGCATAATATTTTTCACTCCTCCTCCTCCTCTACTTGCCAGAAGCGCGTCTGCTCACTTCCAACTGCTTCCATCATTCCGTTGGTTGTGGGAATTACCTGATGCGCTACCCTAACACACACACACACACACACACACACACACACACACACACACACACACACACACACACCTTGCCTGCCTGCTCCACCCAACCCCTTTTTCTCGCCTTTAATATTTTGCCTTCGTCATTTTCTTAAGCAGTGTTCCATAGTTTCCTTAAAACAACCCCCTCCATTTAAACTCACATCCCAACTAACTTGTACCTCAACCCTGCTGAACCTAATATCCTTACTCTTATTCTCATTTACCATCAACTTTCTCCTTTCACTCACTTCCCAGGCCCTCTCATCCCCAAAAGACTGCGTACTCGCCCCTCTTTCCAAAACTTTTGCATTTATCTCCCTAACCACTCCATCCATAAACAAATTATACAACCACAGGGACATCACACACCCCTGCCGCAAAGCGACCTTCAGTGGGAACCAATCGCTCTCATCTCTTCCCACTCATACACAAGCCCTACACACTTGATTAAAACTTCTTACTGCTTTGAGCAGCTTACCGCCCACTCCATATACTCTTAAGAACTTCCACAAAGCATCTTTATCCACTCTCCAGATCCATAAATGCCACATACAAATCCATCTGTTTCTCTAAGTATTTCTCACACACATTCTTCAAAGCAAAGACCTGATCCACACACCCTCTACCACTTCTGAAATTACACTGCACTTTCCCAATCTGATGATCTGTACATGCCTTCACCCTCTCAATCAGTACCCTCTCCCATACAATTTTCTAGGAATACTCAACAAACTTATGCCTCTGTAGTTTGAACACTCACCTTTATCCCCTTTGCCTTTGTACAAAGGCACTATACATCCATTCCGCCAATCCAAAGGCACGTCACCATGATCCATTCATAAACTGAATATCCTTACCGGCCAATCAACAACACAGCAGCCACCCTTCTTAATAAAGTCAACTACAGTACCATTCAAACCCGCCGCCTTGCTGGATTTCATCTTCCGCAAGGCTTTCTCCACCTCTTCTCTCTTCACCAAACTATTCTTCCTGACTCTCACTTCACACACCACCTCGACCAAAACACCTTACATCTGCCACTCTATCATCAAACACATTCAACAAACCTTCAAAATACTATCTCCTTCTCCTTCTCACTTCATTATTTGTTATCACTTCCCCCTTGTTTCCTTCACCGATGTTTCCATTTCTTTTCTTGTCTTATGCATGTTATTTACCTCCTTCCAAAACATCTTCTAATCTTCCCTAAAGTTTAATGATACTCTCTCACCCCAACTCTCATTTGCCCTCTTTTTCAACTCTTGTACCTTCCTCCTGACCTCCTGCCGCTTTCTCTTATACATCTCCTGGTCGTTTGCACTCTTTCCTCGCAGGTATCGTCCAAACGCCTCTCTTTTCTCTTTCACTGTTAACTTTCTTCTTTATCCCACCACTTACTACCCTTTCTAATCTGCCGACCTCCCACCTTTTTCAAGCCACATGCATCTCTTGCACATGCCATCACTGCTTCCTTAAATACATCCCATTCCTCACCCACTCCCCTAACGTCATATGCTCTTATCTTTTGCCATTCTACACTCAATCTCTCCTGATACTTCCTCACACAAGTCTCCTTTCCAATCTCACTTATTCTCACCACTCTCTTCTCCCCGACATTCTCTCTTCTTTCTTGAAAACCTCTACCTTCGCGTCCACAAGACAGTGACCAGCTGCCTCTCTTAGCACATTAACATCCAAAAGTCTCTCTTTTACAAGCCTATCAATTAACACGTAATCTAATAATGCCCTTTGACCATCTCTCCTACTCACATACGTATACTTATGTATATCTCTCTTTTTAAACCAGGTATTCCCAATCACCAATCTTTTTCAGCACAAATCCACAAGCTCTTCACCATTTCTATTCACATCACTGAATACCCCATGTACAACAATTATACCCTCGACTGCCATATTACTTACCTTCACATTTAAATCACCCATCACTAAAACCCGGTCTCCTGCACCAAAACTGCTGACACACTCACTCAGCTGCTCTCAAAACACTTGCCTCTCAAGATCTTTCTTCTCATAACCAGGTGCATAAGCACCAGTAATCACCCATCCCTCTCCATCCACTTTCAGTTTTACCCATATCACTCTAAAACTTGCTTCCTTACACTTTATCACATACTCCCACAACTCTTACTTTATGAGTAGTGCTACTCCTTCCTAAGCTCTTCTCTCACCAACCCCTGACTTTACTCCCAAGACTTTGCCAAACCATTCCTCTCCTTTACCCCTTGAGCTTTGTCTCACTCAGACCCAGAACATCCAGTTTTCTTTCCTCAAACACACTACCTATCTCTCTTTTCTTCTCATCTTGGTTCCATTCACACACATTCAGACGCCTCAGCCTTAGCCTTCGAGGAGGATGAGCAATCCCCGCTTGACTGGTGTCCATTCTTTTTCCCCATTCATTAATGCCTCATAAATATCACTGTAGAGGGTTGTGTGTGTGTGTGTGTGTGTGTGTGTGTGTGTGTGTGTGTGTGTGTGTGTGTGTGTGTGTGTGTGTTCCATATTGTTTACTTCTGCAACAATGAACTCCACACCCCGTTCTCTCTCTTTCCTTCCAACAGGGCCTGGAGAACCTGGGCGTGCGAGACCTCTTCAACAAGGGGGCTGCCGACCTATCCGACTTCGTGCTGCACTTGCCGCTCTTCGTGTCCAAGGCCGTCCACAAGGCGTTCGTGGAGGTGAACGAGGAAGGAACGGAGGCGGCGGCAGCCACGGCGCTTGCAGTGGACATTCGCTCTGGCCACAGCAGCCAAGTACGCCCAGTCCGCTTCATCTGCAACAGGCCGTTCCTCTTCTTCATCTACGAAAAGTTCACTAGGAACGTCCTCTTCTTCGGCGCCTACAGGAACCCGGCAACATAGTTCGACTGGAAGGAGAGAGAGAGAGAGAGAGAGAGAGAGAGAGAGAGAGAGAGAGAGAGAGAGAGAGAGAGAGAGAGAAGAGGAAGGGTGTTGCCAAGACGACGGGCTGTAGAATAACGACCCATACACCACCCACCACAAGATACACACACACACACACACACACAGGTCTCGAACATGCAAACAAGACGACAGGAGAGCCATCCATCTCCCGTCCCCACCTGCACCCACCACTGTAGTCATCGACAGCCTGTGTCCCCACCTGCACCCACTGTCATCGACGACAGCCTGTGTCCCCACCTGCACCCACTGTCACCGACAGGCGTTGAACTGACCCGGGGTAACATGAGCCTTATCTCGTCCACGTTGTTATCTGGAGGCAAGACTGACCTCCAACGAAATTATGTAAGCTACATAAATTGTTTTAATAAATTATAAGATAATCAATGATGGTGTATGGTTTACATTACAGTATATACATAAATATAAATATATATACATATATATATTATCCCTGGGGATTGGGGATTAAGAATACTTGCCACGTATTCCCTGCGTGTCATAGAGGGCGACTAAAAGGGGAAGGAGCGGGGGGCTGGAAATCCTCCCCTCTCGTTTTTGATTTTCCAAAAGAAGGAACAGACAAGGGGGCCAAGTGAGGATTTCCCTCAAAGGCTCAGTTCTCAGTTCTTAACGCTACCTCGCTAACGCGGGAAATGGCGAATAGTTTAAATATATATATATATATATATATATATATATATATATATATATATATATATATATATATATATATATATATATATATATATATATTGGAAAGGATCACAATTTTGCGCGTGATCAAGATATTCCTATGAGTCGTGTTTCATTTTCCCCGTGGACTCATAGGAATATATATATATATATATATATATATATATATTTTTTTTTTTTTTTTATACTTTGTCGCTGTCTCCCGCGTTTGCGAGGTAGCGCAAGGAAACAGACGAAAGAAATGGCCCAACCCCCCCATACACATGTACATACACACGTCCACACACGGAAATATACATACCTACACAGCTTTCCATGGTTTACCCCGGACGCTTCACATGCCTTGATTCAATCCACTGACAGCACGTCAACCCCTGTATACCACATCGCTCCAATTCACTCTATTCCTTGCCCTCCTTTCACCCTCCTGCATGTTCAGGCCCCGATCACACAAAATCCTTTTCACTCCATCTTTCCACCTCCAATTTGGTCTCCCTCTTCTCCTCGTTCCCTCCACCTCCGACACATATATCCTCTTGGTCAATCTTTCCTCACTCATTCTCTCCATGTGCCCAAACCATTTCAAAACACCCTCTTCTGCTCTCTCAACCACGCTCTTTTTATTTCCACACATCTCTCTTACCCTTACGTTACTTACTCGATCAAACCACCTCACACCACACATTGTCCTCAAACATCTCATTTCCAGCACATCCATCCTCCTGCGCACAACTCTATCCATAGCCCACGCCTCGCAACCATACAACATTGTTGGAACTACTATTCCTTCAAACATACCCATTTTTGCTTTCCGGGATAATGTTCTCGACTTCCACACATTTTTCAAGGCTCCCAAAATTTTCGCCCCCTCCCCCACCCTATGATCCACTTCCGCTTCCATGGTTCCATCCGCTGACAGATCCACTCCCAGATATCTAAAACACTTCACTTCCTCCAGTTTTTCACCATTCAAACTCACCTCCCAATTGACTTGACCCTCAACCCTACTGTACCTAATAACCTTGCTCTTATTCACATTTACTCTTAACTTTCTTCTTCCACACACTTTACCAAACTCCGTCACCAGCTTCTGCAGTTTCTCACATGAATCCGCCACCAGCGCTGTATCATCAGCGAACAACAACTGACTCACTTCCCAAGCTCTCTCATCCCCAACAGACTTCATACTTGCCCCTCTTTCCAAGACTCTTGCATTTACCTCCCTAACAACCCCATCCATAAACAAATTAAACAACCATGGAGACATCACACACCCCTGCCGCAAACCTACATTCACTGAGAACCAATCACTTTCCTCTCTTCCTACACGTACACATGCCTTACATCCTCGATAAAAACTTTTCACTGCTTCTAACAACTTGCCTCCCACACCATATATTCTTAATACCTTCCACAGAGCATCTCTATCAACTCTATCATATGCCTTCTCCAGATCCATAAATGCTACATACAAATCCATTTGCTTTTCTAAGTTTGTTGAGTATTCCTGGTAAATTATATGGGAGGGTATTGATTGAGAGGGTGAAGGCATGTACAGAGCATCAGATTGGGGAAGAGCAGTGTGGTTTCAGAAGTGGTAGAGGATGTGTGGATCAGGTGTTTGCTTTGAAGAATGTATGTGAGAAATACTTAGAAAAGCAAATATATATATATATATATATATATATATATATATATATATATATATATATATATATATATATATATATATATATGGATGTTTATGGATGGGGTTGTTAGGGAGGTGAATGCAAGAGTTTTGGAAAGAGGGGCAAGTATGAAGTCTGTTGGGGATGAGAGAGCTTGGGAAGTGAGTCAGTTGTTGTTCGCTGATGATACAGCGCTGGTGGCTGATTCATGTGAGAAACTGCAGAAGCTGGTGACTGAGTTTGGTAAAGTGTGTGAAAGAAGAAAGTTAAGAGTATATGTGAATAAGAGCAAGGTTATTAGGTACAGTAGGGTTGAGGGTCAAGTCAATTGGGAGGTAAGTTCGAATGGAGAAAAACTGGAGGAAGTAAAGTGTTTTAGATATCTGGGAGTGGATCTGGCAGCGGATGGAACCATGGAAGCGGAAGTGGATCATAGGGTGGGGGAGGGGGCGAAAATCCTGGGAGCCTTGAAGAATGTGTGGAAGTCGAGAACATTATCTCGGAAAGCAAAAATGGGTATGTTTGAAGGAATAGTGGTTCCAACAATGTTGTATGGTTGCGAGGCGTGGGCTATGGATAGAGATGTGCGCAGGAGGATGGATGTGCTGGAAATGAGATGTTTGAGGACAATGTGTGGTGTGAGGTGCGTGCGGCAGGTGGCCCACAGTCGGTACAGCTGTTCATCCTTCTTTAGGATTTGGTCGATATATGGGTACTCTGTTGGGCTGTGTAGGGGTTAAGTGAGTGATGGGGATAGAGGATGTCTGAGGAAGGGATATGGCCATAGTGGTGGATGGTGGATGGTGACAGAGGCGTGGCACTTTACTCCTGAAACATGTACGGACTGGCACCGCATCGCTTCTACCACCATCGTACGTCATCTATCGCGTGGGGCACTCGATCGTTAGATTGAGTTACGTCCGGCCCAGCTGACACTTCGCGGGAGTGAGGGAGGAGGGGTGTGGGGAGGTGGTTTGAGCATATCTAACCCAACACGTCCCTGTCCTTAGGAACAAGGTGTATCTGCCACACGCCACTAAGGCGCACCTCAACTCGTATGTTTACCTAAAGCCCGCCACCTTGAGTCTTAAGCTCCTTGATGACCTCCTCCCGCTTCTGTAAACCCCCCCTGTATAATACCTCAACTGGGTGCATTTTCAGCCCGATGGTTCCCCCTCAGCTCAATAAACCGTTATCAGTTCATTCCACAGATCGGTGTATTTACCCCCAACATGAATGCAACCTCAAAGAAACAAACAAGAGTCCAGGGATTTATAAAGCTAAGCAGTTCTGTCAGTATACAAGGAAGTGGGGGGAAGGCAGAGACAAAGGAAGAAGGTATTGTTTACAAAAGTAGGGTATTGAATGAAGCACCTAACCATTCACTGTTTGAAGACTGAACTCTTAACAACAGGTGTGACCATGAGAAGACTACGAGATTTCCAAGCGCGGATTATTCAGGCGTGTGTGGCCACAGTCGGTAAAATTATATTTCAAATTGTGTGGTTGAGAGAGAGAGAGAGAGAGAGAGAGAGAGAGAGAGAGAGAGAGAGAGAGAGAGAGAGGGGGGGGAGATAGAGAGTAGGCTGAACCAGATGATAATATTGTGAGTAACTGGCATAATGAGAGAGAGAGAGAGAGAGAGAGAGAGAGAGAGAGAGAGAGAGAGAGAGAGAGAGAGAGAGAGAGAGAGAGAGAGCTGTACTTCGGTGGCCTCAGAACGGTCAGCCGTAACAAGTGGCGTACCACAGGGATCACACTCTTGGGAGCGGGGTCTCTTTTTAGTAAAATGGAATTGGAATTTATGATCAAGAGATGCTAAGATGAGAAATATATCAACAACTGATACTAAACACCTATAGCTTCAAATCGACACAGAGAAACTGTTGGACTCTGGGCTCAAACATGTCAAATGAGTCTTGATATCGAGAGCAAAACTACCGAAAACGGAAAGGCGAGCTAAAGTATGACTTCTGTTTACCTTCAGAGGGTAAATGAGGACACAGACTTGGGTTTCATAGTCTCTGGTGACTTAATGCCATGTAAACACAGCACAAGAGAGGTAAGAGGGCGAGCACAATGGTCTAATTCATGGTGAGAACTTTAGCATTCCCCTGTTGAATACTGTCTTCAGCTTCGATCCCTCTAATTGGGGGGGAAAGAAAAAAAAGGCAGGAGGAATAGAAAGTGTACACAGTGTCCAGCTACCAAAATGGTCCCAAGACTGAAAAGCAAATCCTACGAAAGCCAATGAAATGACTTAAAATATATTTAGCTTAGAAAAGAGAAGGTTGAGAGGTAATCTAATGCAGGTATTGATCATGATCAAAAGTCTCGATAATCTTGATCGAATCAGCTACTTATGGCTTGATTCGTCCTAAATCAGTCGTAACAATGGATACAACTTCGTGGGCAACTGGTTTATCTCAAATGACAAAACAAATACAAAACATTTCATCAGGATGGGTAACACATATCTAGTGACATCACTATCAGACTGGTAGAAACCAGTTACAAAGACACGTCTGAAAAGAGACTTGATTCACTATTTTGCGCCTAATCCACCAATGGCGTATTTCTGCGATGATTTAGTTCGCTCTTAAGTTTGCAAGATCTTTCTCTGAAATAGCTGAACCCCCTTCCTCTAACACCTCGCCCAGCGCATGTCGTGTGTTTCTCAAAATCTTCCACTATCACATACAGTCTCCGAAAGACCTAGGGGGGGGGCATGTTGATCTATGAATCCCTTCGTAAACATGAGGCCGCCCCCTCCTCCACTCCTACATGTATGTATCCAGAGCAACTGGCCCATCACTGACAACAATACAAATTCCCTTGCCTTCCCATACAACCACAACAACAACTGGCCCATCAATGTCATCAACAAGAAGCCTCTCTCTCTCTCGCTCTCTCTCTCTCTCTCTCTCTCTCTCTCTCTCTCTCTCTCTCCCACCGCAGTGAGAACAACACGGTGTTCTTCCAACCACACGCGCCCTTGGAGTTTTCAGAAGGGTGTGTGTGTGTGTGTGTGTGGGGGGGGGGGGGGGGGGGGGTGACGTCAAGGGGTCAGGGGGGTAGGGGTGGTGGTGTGAGGATGAGGGGGGTGGGTGGGTGTGAGGGGGGGAGCGAGAGCAAGTGCTGGGGGGCAATCCCGGGGATTTTACCAACATCTCGACTCCCTTTCCTAAAATGCCCAGCAGGCTCTCTATTTGCATCGTTCAACCTCCCACGTTACATCCTCCTTCCTCCTCCCTTGCGCCCCCTTTCATAAACACCTGCAATTGGTCCGCCATTTGCCTCTGCTCTTGCCGTCGTGCAAAATAGGACGGTACGGTCCGAGGGACGAAAACCCGACGTTCCGGAAGGTGGCCAGCAACTCTTACCGCCCCC
The DNA here is from genome assembly GCF_036320965.1 of Panulirus ornatus. Taxonomy (NCBI): domain Eukaryota; kingdom Metazoa; phylum Arthropoda; class Malacostraca; order Decapoda; family Palinuridae; genus Panulirus; species Panulirus ornatus. Next base: position 43,955,743 of record NC_092230.1, on the reverse strand, counting down.
ACACCGGGGGACCCTAAACATCTAAGAAGTGTAAACAAAACGTAAATCATGCATGCTCCAGCTCGCGAAAATTGGAGGAACAAGTGCTTCCTTCAGTGGCAATAAGGATGGTAACCTTCACCTGAGTGAACACAGACAGGCCAAAAGGATATTCGCTGGAGAGTTGGTCGCTGGCGATAGACACACATATATATATACATGGTGGAGGGGAGGTGGCGAGTCTCATCAGAACGCTGCTGGATTCTGGGTGTGGTTTGCCACGCTCCGAGGTGCTCTCCGCTCACGTGGCTACTCAATAGCGGGAGCCAGCATTAAGAAGCATCTAATACACATACACACACAACCATACACACACATACACACACAACAAGCCGTTGGGCGCTCGAATCACCCTCAAACATAAGGTAAGTTTCGCTGTCGTAACACCGTCTTTAGAAATGTAACTAAGATATAAATTTGTTGGGTGTATGTGAGACATAGATAGATAGATAGATAGATAGATAGATAGATAGATAGATAGATATAGATAATTGTTTTTCCAAGTGGACATAATGTGAGACTTTGTATAAATGAAGTGATCAACTGTATAGGTATGGAGAGTAGTGATGATAATGGTCGTGTTGACCGTAGTGATGATAGCGGCGCTATGCCAGGCCTAGATGGCGATGATCACTGTAGTGGTGATGGTGATGATGACTGTAGTGGTGATGGTGATGATGACTGTAGTGGTGATGGTATGGATGACTGTAGTGGTCACGTGGGAGGATCGGGATGACAGGAGACTTGATGGTTCATCATTGCGAGGCTATGTGCACCTGACGTAAAGCGGAATCTTGGTCGACATGGGTCGGTCCATCAACTCCCCCATCCACCTCTCCCTCCGGCTCAACCTGCTAGCAGGGCTCCCGCCGCAAAGACTGAGAGTGTAAAAAAAATCATGACTGAACACCGAGTGCTGTAGCATGCCGTGGAAAATGCTGCCATAGAAATTGCACAGGTAAGTGAGAGAGTAAAGTTCCCCCCACTAAATCTATAATGGGTCTCACTGGACGGGTCTGGACGCTGAAAGAGACCGGTTTATATATATATTTTTTCATACTATTCGCTATTTCCCGCGTTAGCGAGGTAGCGTTAAGAACAGAGGACTGAGCCTTTGAGGGATCATCCTCACTTGGCCCCCTTCTCTGTTCCTTCTTTTGGAAAATGAAAAACGAGAGGGGAGGGTTTCCAGCCCCCCGCTCCCTTCCCTTTTAGTCGCCTTCTACGACACGCAGGGAATACGTGGGAAGTATTCTTTCTCCCCTATCCCCAGGGATGATATATATATATATATATATATATATATATATATATATATATATATATATATATATATATATATATATATATATATATTATATTATATATATATATATATATATATATATATATATATATATATATATATATATATATATATATATATTTTATGTCTGTGTATGTATACGTTGAAATGTATGTATATGTGCGTGTATGGGCGTTTATGTATATGTGCATATATGAGGGGTTGGGCCGTTCTTCGTCTGTTTCCTTGCGCTACCTCGCTGACGCGGGAAACAGAGAAGTATAAAACATATATATATATAAATATAAACATAAATTCTCGTGTCGAGGAGGCAGGATACCTTACTGATAACGAGTTTGTCGTGGCCTTGATGTGTGAGGGGTAATGATACGGTCCTTCCATGTATGATATCTGATGCTGTTTCTTCTGATGTTCCAACACTTTACAAATGGGAGGAGAAGAAAAGAAATATGTGTCCATTGCCATTACACGTACACCTCCCTTTGTACACCAGTATGTCTAGCTGTTAAAACTCGGTCTAGTGGGATGACATGATCGTGTCTCTGCAAGTTACTGGCAGTTCTGGAAACTATTTGACCCCGGAGGCTGCATTTATATATATACTTTTTTTTTTTTCCACCACTCCCCTTTCTTCATCATGTTATAACACAGAAACAGTTTAAGCCTTCTGTCTTTGTACGTAAGGCTGATTTCCCAGTGACGGGAGTAAGAAGCCTGGTTGCTCTCCTTTGAACTTGTTCTAGTTTTTTTTTTTTTTTTTTTCCTCCCACTTCATCCCTGATAATCAGGTCTGACCACTGTATTCCAAACCAGGTCTAACCAGGATGTTATCAAGTGTAGGTATTGCATCCAATATGCCTGATGTTCCTTGCTAGCCAAACTCAACACACTGCTGACTCCCATTGTGTTCAGCTGTGGTGAATTCAAGGGGTTTATTTTCTTTCTTTTTTTTTGCACTCATTGCACCAAGCAACCTGGTGACATCACTGCATGTAGTTAAGACACACACACACACAGCATCCTGGTGACTTCAATGCATTAACTAGGATGACATCACTGCATGTAGCTAAGACACACACAGCATCCTGGTGACTTCACTATATGAAGCTATGACCCTAGCATCCTGGTGACTTCACTATATGCAGCTATGACACTGTCTTCCGTATTCTTTAGGTCATTACTGATCATTTCACTCCAAGGTAATATTTTTTTTTCATTTCAATTCATTTTCTCGTTTTAACGGCTGAACGATCGTTTGGTAAACATGTGATTGGACAATCACATGTTTACCAAATGGCGTCCTAGCTTCGTCTCTTCGATGTATATCAACTGACTGTTATATTTCTCTCTTGTGTCTCCCCTGATGATGTGATTATTACACGAAAGTGCACTTGGGAACTTTTCGTGTTTCATTTTCCCCGTGGACTCATAGGAATATCTTGATCACGCGCAAAATTGTGATCCTTTCCAAGATATATATATATATATATATATATATATATATATATATATATATATATATATATATATATATATATATATATTTTATTTCATTTTTATTATACTTTGTCGCTGTCTCCCGCGTTTGCGAGGTAGCGCAAGGAAACAGACGAAAGAAATGGCCCAACCCCCCCCCCCCATACACATGTATATACATACGTCCACACACGCAAATATACATACCTACACAGCTTTCCATGGTTTACCCCAGACGCTTCACATGCCTTGGTTCAATCCACTGACAGCACGTCAACCCCGGTATACCACATCGCTCCAATTCACTCTATTCCTTGCCCTCCTTTCAACCTCCTGCATGTTCAGGCCCCGATCACACAAAATCTTTTTCACTCCATCCTTCCACCTCCAATTTGGTCTCCCTCTTCTCCTCGTTCCCTCCACCTCCGACACATATATCCTCTTGGTCAATCTTTCCTCACTCATTCTCTCCATGTGCCCAAACCACTTCAAAACACCCTCTTCTGCTCTCTCTGATATAAATGACAGACATATTTTGTGGCAGGAACATGAGGTTGCAGGCGGCAGTGGTGGTGGTGGTGGTGGCTGTTGCCCTGGCAACAGTGGGAAGCATTCACCCAGATTGCTTCACGGAGTACGACAAGGGAGGCCAGATCAACACGGACCTCACCGGCATCACGGACTTCGGCTTTGACCTCTACAGGCAGCTCTCCCCAGCCAACTCGTCCAGCAACATTTTCTTCTCACCTTACAGCATCTGGACGGCGCTCAGCCTGGCTTATCTCGGCTCCAATGGCGACACGAAACGGCAGCTTGAGACGGCTCTGAGGGTCACAGATAAACCTTCCACCTACAGACTGCTAGACGCCTTGAAGACGATGTGAGTAATGCAGTGTTTTTGTCTGTACGTGTGTGTGTGTGTGTGTGTCTGTGTGTTAATTCCAGCACGTGGATTACGTACATGAATAGTTATGGTCGTGCATGAATTCCTTTACTGCACGAGGGAAGTCTCCTAACCTCACGCTTCTGCCTCCGGGCAGATACTTCTGCTGGGCCTTACCCAACCACGTCTTCAGCAATAGGTCTCTCTCTCTCTCTCTCTCTCTCTCTCTCTCTCTCTCTCTCTCTCTCTCTCTCTCTCTCTCTCCCTCTCTCCTATTCCCTGTTCTGAGGACAGTATGGCGAGATATCTTAGTATCAAAGCCACAATCCGGCTCCCTCGTTTCCTCTTATTCTACTCCAGACGATTCTCAAATCATCACCTTTAAGGTACTTTTCATTCACCTTATGATCATCATTATATTCTCCTCTCTATAAGGACGAATGGAACAGACAGACCGGATGATGTCCCTCCATGTTTCCAAAAAGATTGTGTGTCTAAGCTTGCGCTTGTACTTGCTCGTCTATATCGCCTCTTCCTCAACGAGCTTGCGCTTGTACTTGCTCGTCTGTTTCACCTCTTCCTCAACGAGCTTGCGCCTGTGCTTGCTCGTCTGTTTCGACTCTTCCTCAACGAGCTTGCACCTATGCTTGCTCGTCTGTTTCACCTCTTCCTCAACGAGCTTGCGCCTGTGCTTGCTCGTCTATTTCGCCTTTTCCTCAACGAGCTTGCACCTGTGCTTGCTCGTCTATTTCGCCTTTTCCTCAACGAGCTTGCGCCTGTGCTTGATCGTCTGTTTCGCCTCTTCCTCAACGAGCTTGCGCCTGTGCTTGCTCGTCTGTTTCACCTCTTCCTGAACGAGCTTGCGCCTGTGCTTGCTCGTCTGTTTCGCCTCTTCCTCAACGAGCTTGCTAACTAAATTTCTTTCGTGTCTTTCTGTAACTTGCACACGTTGCTTCTCTTCTGTGAAGACCAGCTTCTTCAGTCCCTCGGCTAGGCAATGATCCTGGCTCAAGGTTAACCTCTGACCTTTCTTGGCAACTCGGTCATACTGAAATACCTGAACCTGTACACATCCACACCCACCCACCCACCCACCCACACACACACACACACACACACACACACATATATATATATATATATATATATATATATATATATATATATATATATATATATATATATATATATATATATATCAAGTAATCTCGCTGGAACGACAAACAGAAGCTCCCAGCTTTCGAAAGACTGTACTTCAAACCATTTTTAAGGATACAGAGTCAGTGTGAATCTCAAACCATTTTCAAGTATACAGAGTCAGTTTGAACAATATATACAAAACCAGGCGCTACATCACAGCTGAGGAAACAAGAAACACCTGATCTGAGAAACATGGAAAGGGCGACCAGAACAGGTAAAGTGACCCGTCCCTCTGTTGTCACCTGGCGCGCTCGTATATGCTCTACCGTTTTCTGTAGTTCCAAAAATATCATCAAAGCAGCCAAAAAACGGCTGGCTGGTTGACCTACAGTTAGGGCTACATAATAAGTCTATATCATTATGGTTGCTGTGCTGACATATCAGCAACTAATTCAAATTCTTTTCAGGATTTTCTACTTCGTCAATACGCTTGAGTTGCTGATGAATATATAACCACTTCAGAGAAAACGTATCTTCTTCAAATTCTTTATGGGACACTTCGACAAATGGGCAGGAGCTCTTCCCGTTTTCCTCAATTGCTATATATCTCATTCTTTTGGTGGTCTGTGGTTAATGCAACGACCATTTGATGAGGACTGATCAGGCATAACTATCTCTATTCTTATTATCGATAATTTGCATTACTATTATCACCATATTAATTATCTATTAACTACCACTACCATTGCTACTAACACTGTTACTAATAACTAGGACTATTAGTACAACTACTACTACCACTATTACTAACACTATTACTACTAATACTCCTACTAGTACTGCTACCACTACTACTACTACTAACACTACTACTACCACTACTACCACCACACTACTAACACTATTACTACTAATACTCCTACTGGTACTGCTAATGCTACTACTACTACTACCACTACTACTACTAACACTATTACTACTAATACTCCTACTAGTATTGCTACCACTACTACTACTACTAACACTACTACTACCACCACACTAATAACACTATTACTACTAATACTCCTAATGGTACTGCTAATGCCACTACTACTACTACCACTACTACTACTAACACTATTACTACTAATACTCCCACTAGTACTGCTACTATTACTTCCACTACTAACAATGTTTCTACTAATACTAGTACTACTACTACTATCACTATTAACACTATTATTACTAATACTACTTCTAGTACTATTACCACCACTATTAATACTACTACTACTACTACTACTACTTCCATCACTACTACCCCTACAGGTACCGAGGGCGAGCCAACAACCCGCACTACTCCTTTAGTGTGGCCAACCGTATATACTACGACTCCAACCTGCGCCTTGATAGCTACATCAAGAGCGCCCTTCAGGACGAGCTCCAAGGAATCAACCCTCGGGATGTGAGTAACCCCCTCGGGATGTGAGTAACCCCCTCGGGATGTGAGTAACCCCCTCGGGACGTGAGTAACCCCCTCGGGATGTGAGTAACCCCCCTCGGGATGTGAGTAACCCCCTCGGGATGTGAGTAACCCCCCCTCGGGATGTGAGTAACTCCCCTCGGGATATGAGTAACCCCCCTCGGGACGTGAGTAACCCCCCCTCGGGATGTGGGTAACCCCCTCGGGATGTGAGTAACCCCCCTCGGGATGTGAGTAACCCCCTCGGGATGTGAGTAACCCCCCTCGGGACGTGAGTAACCCCCCCTCGGGATATGAGTAACCCCCCTCGGGACGTGAGTAACCTCCTCGGGATGTGAGTAACCCCCTCGGGACGTGAGTAACCCCCCTCGGGATGTGAGTAACCCCCCTCGGGATGTGGGTAACCCCCTCGGGACGTGAGTAACCCCCCCTCGGGATGTGAGTAACCCCCCTTGGGACGTGAGTAACCCCCTCGGGATGTGAGTAACCCCCTCGGGATGTGAGTAACCCCCCTCGGGACGTGAGTAACTCCCTCGGGACGTGAGTAACCCCCCCTCGGGATGTGAGTAACCCCCCTCGGGATGTGAGTAACCCCCCTCGGGACGTGAGTAACCCCCCCTCGGGATGTGAGTAACCCCCCTCGGGACGTGAGTAACCCCCCTCGGGATGTGAGTAACCCCCCTCGGGATGTGAGTAACCCTCCTCGGGATGTGAGTAACCCCCCTCGGGACGTGAGTAACCCCCCTCGGGACGTGAGTAACCCCCCTCGGGACGTGAGTAACCCCCCTCGGGACGTGAGTAACCCCCTCGGGATGTGAGTAACCCCCCTCGGGATATGAGTAACCCCCTCGGGATGTGAGTAACCCCCTCGGGATGTGAGTAACCCCCTCGGGACGTGAGTAACTTGCCGCTTCGTACTCATGAATCTGGTCATTGTTCCCCCTCCACCTGTAACATGACCCTTGCACCTCGTCCGTCCGTCCTCGACCCCTGCACCTCTGTCCGTTCGTCCTCGACCCCTGCACCTCGCTCGTCCTCGACGCCTGCACCTCGCTCGTCCTCGACCCCCTGCATCTAACCCTTGTCCTTCTCGCCTCCTTTGTCCTCGACGCCTGTTGGCGTTTCTGGGCAAGGGGCGAGTCTGATAGCCAATCAGAGTGAAGCTTTACTTCCCCAACGAACTGAGCAACCAATAACAGTAACGCTTGCAAACAACTCGCGGGAGGCAGAGGCCGGAGTGATATATATACCTGTAGCGAAGGGCAGTGGGATGACGGAAAGAGAGAGAGAGCGGGGGGCAGAGAGGTGATTCCCCCCCCCCCCCCCCCTTTTGGAGGCTTTTTGGTTTTACTCTCGCCGATGAGACGTGTGGGAAGAGCCAGCCACCTCTAAGTATATGAGCTGCTCACAAGAGTGAGAAATACCGACACCTAAACAACACCACCTAGCTAGCTTTTCTTTTGGAGGGGTTGAGGGGGTGGTTGTTGTTTCAAGGACAGAGTGGAAGGTATGGTCATGTCCATCATGTCTATGTCATTAAACGGGTGATTTATTTTCGGTGTGTGGGGTTCAGACAGTGGAATAACCCGGCAGGCACTAATCAAGCGACTTTCCAACTCAAGTCTTGAATTCCAGCCTAATAGTTATACACACACCAGAAAGCACACTCCCTAGACAAACCCGAGTCACATTCTCCCGCTTATGATTTCGACATCAACCATCATTACGACACTACAAACACCGTTTCAGTATATCCCAAGACCCTTCACGCTCACGATGCTCACAACCACGAACCGCTCAGTTGCCCTGTACGCTCTGCACATAGGCGCACACACACCACAACACTTTATGACCCGTGGTGCTGACCAGTGGACGTGGCCAGCTTCCTGAGTGCTGCAGTAGCCTTATAAGTAAAGACGGGACTCGTGGAGTTGGAAGCATTCATTCACACACATACACACACACACACACGTGTCTGTGTGTGTGTGTGTGTGTGTGTGTGTGTGTGTGTGTGTTCGCCGTTTCCCGTGTAGCTAAAGTCAAAAATAAATGAACGTCCCTACTGGCTCATATCCACCCTCTAGCTCTCCCGTATAATACACGGGAAGCAGAGCCCGATATCCACAACCAAGCCCACAGGCTTTTCCCGTGGGTTCCCCTACCCACTTCATTTGCCCTGGTTCAGCACGTCACCACCCCCCTTATACTACATTGCTCCATTTCGCCCTATCCCATTCACGCCTCACACCCTCCTGCATGTTTAATCCTCGATCACCCAAAACATCTTTCACCCCATCTTGTTCTCTCCATTCCTAACACGTATTCGTTCTTATTCAGTCTCTCCTCACTCATCCTCCCCATGAGTCCAAACCATTTCATCAAACCCTCTTCAGCCCTTAACCTTACTCTTCTTAATACCATACTTCTCTCTTACCCTGTCATTCCTTTCTCAACCAATCCTTATGTGCCAGCTAAAGTCTGATCTTTCCAGCCTCACCCAGTTCTTCCACTGTCTGTATTTTCCGCTACTCTGCTATCCTGGACACCACCTTTCCTCACTAGCCATTTCCCGTTGGCAGTCCATCAGCGAGGCGAAGGCCATCAACAGCTTCGTCTCCAGCGTCACCAACGGCCGCATCAAGGAGATGGTCACCGCCCGGGACCTGCCCAGCGTCGTCATGCTCCTCTTGAACGCCGTCTACTTCAAGGGCACCTGGCTCAACCTGTTCAACCCTTCCAGTACCGTAGAGGAACAGTTCTACGTCACGCCACAGCAGTCCGTCCCCGTCAATATGATGCATAACGGGGCCAAATATAGACATGGTGAGTAGAGACGTGCCACATCTAATTAGGGTCACGAGGCTATCTATTTTGTGCACGACTCACTGCTCGTCCATGTTAAGTGTAGCTATGAGAGATACGAGCACAATATTTGGTTACGCTTGCACTGCTCTAATCCAAAGTATATCCAGGTTAATCCGAACTGATTAAACACTTTGAGTGTGTCTTACGTAACATGATTTAACTTGGTTTCACGCTCAATAGTCGTGTTGTGCTAAAGGCAAAGAAAGAAGTTGGTAGTCGATGGTACCTACTGCTGCTATTCTGTAGTAATAGTAGTAGTAGTGGTGGGTGGTAGGCAACCACTGACCAGGGAGGTACTACCATCCGGGCTTCGAAAGGAATGGTAGGGATGACGCAGTGAGCAAGCACCGCGACGTTTGTTACGTACTCTGTTTCAAGTGCAGGTTTTTTTTTTTTCATTGTCTTTGTCTCATCCACGTGTGGGTTGCTGGAATTCAACCATAACCCCACACCCTCTTTTTTTCCCCCGTACACAACACTTGACCAATACCTAACTTACACATGTATGGTCTGACTGTACATCACTGGGGATTGGTTTCTATTCTGACCGGGATGATCCAGGTGTAGCCGAGGCCTTTTTCTTCGTCTCTTCCTAACGATCCGGAACGATAACCAAGCGCCATACTTAGACTTCCCGGTCGTCATGAAGACTCTTCTGAACACACTGGACCTCTTGTTTACTTCTGAACCCTTCCACTACTTATACATCATTTCTATACCGCCTTAAGGTCCACTGACCACAATCTTAGTTCTGTTCATTCTAATGAGGCACCTCCATCCTCTCTCCCTCTTTCGAAACGCCAACTTTGTCACTTTGGGAGAGTTCATGGGTTATCCATGTGCAGTATCTCTTTCGACTTTCCCTGGGATGGGTAGTGCCTCTCTAGTCGGGATGCCTCGCGTTGTGCTGAACGCATAGCAGAGCTTATCTTGGCTGGGATGGAGTCCTGTTGTACCCCCATCGTCTTCTAAATCTTCTTCCACCTCAGTCGTGGTTTGATCCTGTTCTGACGCCTGTCGCATCACGGACGGTGCGTACCGGGCCATGAAACTTTTTCGCTCCTCCTGAATCCCACTCCGATCTCATTTCTGCTCTGAATCATTGCAAAACTGTTCTTCGGAGCCGAGCAAACCTTCATAGCTCGTGCTGACTTGCCTTCTACAGACAAATATTTTCGCTCCTTAACCAAAAGCATCTACAACTTCCGTATCTCAACCTTTCCTTCTCTTTTCCGACCTGATCAATCTATTGCTAACTCTCAAACTAACAAAGATGCTCTCTTTTATCCATCTCGTTCTCCTCTAATGCATCTTTGGATGATTCCGCTTCTAGTCTTCAGGCCCCATATCCTCCCTCTAAGCCTAAGACATCATCTCCTACATTCTCCTCGCGCAGGGTCCTCCAGGTACGCTCCCAGCTCCAGGTGGACAAGGCGTATGCCTCTGGCGTCCTACCTCATGTTCTATGGGAGTGTTTTTATCTCAGCTAGCGCCGAACCTTGCTCGCCTATATCTAAAGACTCAAGCCTTTTCCTTTCCTCCTGGGAGCACGCATTGCTGCAGCCCATCCCTAAGAAAGGAGACCGCTCTACCCTCTCCAACTACCGCCCAATTGCTCTCATTTCAGTTAACTCCAAAGTCTTTGAAACTCTCCTAAGCTCTCACTTGCTCGTGCATTTAGAAGCCCATTCCCTTCTTCTTTTTTCAGATCACCCGATTGGATTTCGCAGCGCTAGATTTACTTGGCCTTCTCTCTGATGTGACTCACCTCTGGTCCTCCTCTCTCAGGAATTCTGGTGAATCACTTGTCGTAACCCTAGACATCCCCCAAAGTATTTGAGAGGGTATGGCATACGTCTTTGCTTTCTAAACTCCCTTCCTTTGATTCCAATGCTGCTCCCTCTTCTCTAAGGCATAGTTCCCTCTCTGGCCGTACCTTTGCGGTAGTCGTCGATGGAGCGACTCCCGCGTCCTGTCCTATCAATCAATAATGGTGTTCCTCAGGGTTCTTTCCTATTGCCTCCTATTTTTCTTCCTTCACTATACGATCGTCGCACTTCTGCTTCGAATCCTTATCGTCTTGTGCTGATGATTCCACTTCACATACTTCAACTCAGTTTTCCCTCCTTTTCTACTATTTCTTTTTCTCCTAATGATCACATTTCCCCCTCTCAATTCGGACCTGTGCAGCAGTTACCTTGCAACACTTAAGAGTACTAAAAAGCAGTTTCTATGACTCGCTTGTTTCCCTCTGCTCAGATTCAAATCACCACGATTCAACTCTGTGATAGCATTAACATGATAGCCATGACTATGTTTTCCACTCTATCGTGGAAACTCCACAAAATCTAAATAACAAAATCTACTTCCCAAAAGCTGGGAGGTAATAATATTTCCAGTGAGCAGCTATTTCATATCTGCAAGGGTTTCACTCGTCCAAGTGTGGACTACTACTCACACATTTTGGATGATCATCCTCCACTTCTCTGTTCACTAGAGTGGAACACTACCCACACATTTGGGATGGATCATCCTCCACTTCTCTATTCACTAGAGTGGAACACTACTCACACATCTGGGATGGATCATCCTCCACTTCTCTATTCACTAGAGTGGAACACTACTCGCACATTTTGAATGGATCATCCTCCACTTCTCTATTCACTAGAGTGGCTTCAAAAACCATTCCGTCTTACAAATTCTCCTGGCATCACCTCACTCCCTCCAACCTCCTTCCCCTTCCGTCCGCCGCAATGTTGTTGTTCTGTCTCTTATTCTTTTACAGGTACTCCTTTGGCAACTGTTCTCGTGTCCCCGTCCCTCAAGGCTTGGGCCCGCGGCTGGTGCTTCCAACAGTTTCTGTGCAGGAGAACCGGCCATTCGAGGATTGGCCGTTCTGATACCTCCTTCTTCCTCCCCTTCGAACAGCCAAGCTGTGGAATTCTCTTCATCCTTTTGTCGTTCCCCTTTGAGCGTTAGGTCTGTAAACGCACTTGTGGAGCCTTGGTTTTGCCCTTGAGGAGGACACATTTTGCTCCTCCAGTCAATAATTAGGGCACGGGCTTCTTAAGTTACCCCTCGTCATACTAAGTTTGTCGTGTCGTACATATCTCTGCCGTCCAGTGTCGCTTCACTTAACTCCCTCACACAATATTGGGCCCTGACGGATCACAGTCCCCTACTATCGTCAATACTGATCCTTATCTTTTCCAATGCTCGCTTCCAAACACTCTATCATCATGGACACTTTGGACTAACCCATGCCAGCTGTCATACTCCATCACCACTTGCATTGCCCCACCCGTCTCATTTTCACCGCAGCCGAGTCGCAGCAACTGAAAGCTCACGTGCTGGAGGTGCCGTACAACGGGAACGAAATGTCCATGGTGCTGCTCCTGCCGACGGAGGAAGGCCCACAAGGTTTCCGGGAGATGGTCGCGGCCATGAGCGGGGCCAACCTCCGCACGGTGCTAGACACGGGCCTCCAGGAGCGCACCGTCTACCTGAAGCTGCCCAGGTTCAAGTTGGAAAAGACCCTGGAGGATGAGCTGATGAAGGTGAGAGAGAGAGAGAGAGAGAGAGAGAGAGAGAGAGAGAGAGAGAGAGAGAGAGAGAGAGAGAGAGAGAGAGAGAGATGCAGGGGGGAGGGGGGGGCTCTCATCTTGAGTTCTTCAACTGACACACCCCGTTCTCTCTCTTTTCCTCCTTCCAACAGGCCCTGCAGAACCTGGGCGTGCGAGACCTCTTCAACAGCCTGCTCGCCAACATGTCCGGCTTCTCGCAGCACACGCCGCTCTACGTGTCCAGGGCCGTCCACAAGGCGTTCGTGGAGGTGAACGAGGAAGGAACGGAGGCGGCGGCAGCCACGGTGTTGATGTATCACCGGAGTGCCAAGCGTCACGTCTTCACCTGCAACAGGCCGTTCCTCTTCCTCATCCACGACAGCTTCACCAGGAGCGTCCTCTTCATCGGCGCCTACATGAACCCGGCGACATAGTTCGGTGACTCTGAAGGGGACAGTCAGATAGAGACAGAATGGTTAAGGAGGAGACAGGGTCTACAAGGAAAGGCCCCAACCCAAGAGAGGACAGGAGTGAAAACACAAACCCAAGACAACGAGAAAGATGTACTCCTGTATTCAACACAACAGTCATATCTTCCTGAAGTCGCTGTGTCCCCCCCAAAGTCAAAAGTGGAACTTAAAACCATAACTTGACTCAAATCGACCCGTACTAAGCCGAAATCAAATTGCGTTACGCCCAAATTGAACTGTATGAGGCCGAGATGAAGTGAATTATACAGACTGCTTGAATAAACTGACGGAAGAAGTTGTCATAAGTAAACAAGTTTACATGCGGATAACATCTACGAAATAAAAAGTTCATGTCCATAGTTTCACATCATTTCTTACGTTAGCTGAGACGCCAACGGGCAAATGAATGCCCTAAGTCTAAGCCATCTCAATACTATCTATCTATCTATATCTGTATCTATCTATCTGTGTCTGTGTCTGTGTGTGTGTGTGTGTGTCCTAGCTAGGACAGGTACCTAACTAATGGACGAACCCCAAGAGGATGATGATCAGCTAGGTTAACTGTGGACCAACTATCGCAACCAGGATTCGAACTCTGGGCGCTCGATCTTGGGCGGAAAGCGACTGCGTCGTGGTCAGCAGTGCTAACCAACTACACTACAGGGGGGGTCCATGAAATCCATACGTAAGATGACCACATCGACACTGGAGTATGATCAGGTTTTGTGGTCAGGAAAAGTTTTTTTTTTATTTAAATCTATCTATCAGTCTGTCAGTGGAGTCTGGAATGATGCATCCAACACCCAGGCAGATTAGGGAGGGGTAAAAAGGGGATGGTGCTTGCATGTTTGCTTGCTTGCTGCGTCCGTCATCCAATGATGACGTGGTCGATCGCAAAAGAGTAAGTCGCCAGTACACCCTACCTTGGCTGGTGTACTCAGCCGCTGAGTCTGTTGTGGGGCGGGGCCGGGCTGCGGGGCTTGACTGGGCGGGGCTTGACGGGGCGGGGCGGGGCGTTGCTAGAGAGAGAGAGAGAGAGAGAGAGAGAGAGAGAGAGAGAGAGAGAGAGAGAGTCAGTCAGTCAGTCTCGGGATTACATGATACCGTCAACGCTGGAGGACCTCGTAACGCTGCGGTCCACACACACACACACACACACACACCAGTCGTCCGTCCTTCTCCCTCCTCCTCCTCCTCCTCTCGTCTCCTGTGGTGGACAGTTGAGGGAGGGAGGGAGGGTCGGTCGTCTCTGCTCGCTGGGACGGACGCTCGTGTGGAGGCGTGAGGGTGGGAGGGGCCAACCGCACTCACGTCTGACGTGGAGGATTCATACCCTTGTTGACGCGACGCAACGTGTCGCTCGGTGGCTGAGAGACGTGTCATTTCTTCAGCAGTGGGACACGTGCGCGCGCGTGCATGTGCGTGTGTGTGTGTGTGTGTGTTCGTAACCCGGACCAGGTACAAATCATTCGACAATCTGGTGTACGACGGAATCGGGTAAGTTGGATTGTGCTGTACGTATTTCCGATGGGGAGGGTGAACCATCAACACAACTATACGACATGGCCAGGGAGTTTTAGTCCCTGGCGACGGAGGACGTATAGTAGCAGCAAGGTGGGCGACGGTCGTAGGTCCCTGGTACGAGCTTGTGTGCCTGCTCGCGTCGCAAACCTTCCCGACGGGTTATAGAGACGCAGACAAAGCCACTTACTCCACTACGAGACCCGGTAATCACGATACGCAGAGGTTAAACAAAAATGAACTATACGCCAGTGCGTACGATGAGAATGTCCACACTGACGCCGCCCTAAACAGCTGGTCCAGTGCTTTGACAGAGGTCACATAACTCCACGCACGTAACTGCCCATGAGGCCAGCATCCGTCTTCTGCTGTTTCATCTGACACACTAACAAAGACTGGAACGTCCAACACAAAGAGATAAAGAGATAGATGAGGGTACCCTAAAATGGCGTCCTTCGTTTTCTACAAGCATAGGTATAATCACGCTTTCGTTTTCTGTGGCAAATAACACCCCAAACATCATTTCATCCATAGTTACTGTATGACCACACGTAGTCGTCTCTCCTGGCCTAAACACACGACATTAGGGCTCGATTCTTTACATGAGATGGTTAGAGGTGATGAGTAAGGGGTTGGAAAGCGGAGGTGTGTTAGTTTTGAAGTGTGTGTGTGTGTGTGTGTGTGGGTTTTCTAATCTATGGGACATTTGTTTTGACGAGTTGTTTACATACAATTCTACCCCCTTTCCTCGGGGAAAATGGAGGGGGGGGGGTGTTATGAGGGTAGCCATACTATTTTCTGTTGGGGGGGTTGTTATGAGGGTAGCCATATTGTTTCCTGTTCTGTCTTTTTCTTCTACTTATTCTATTATTCTGTATTTATCTCCCTCTCTTCCCTAGGTCTATAACTCCTGGTGAATATCTTTCCCGGTTGCTACTTCGTCTTTAAGGATCTTTGTGTCTAGTTTCTTCACCATAAGAGCCGACGATTCTCCTTTGCATCACAGAACCTGTCTGACAGTCCTGTATAGCTACTGCTAATTCCTATATTGAGCATTCCTCTCCTCTCTTCTCTCCTCTATGTTCTTCATGTGGTGTAAGGTCATCTTCAAAGCCCAATCTAACGGGGTGTTATACGTCTCCCAACCTACTGATGCCTTACTCACCTTTTGTCATAATGGCCTCACCCACTTCTCACCTACAATAGATCCTTAGTGGTTGAACTGCCATTGGACTCACATCAATCAAGCCATTGACCTCTCATCAACCAAGTCATTGACCTCCCATCAACCAAGCCACTGAACTCCGATCAACCAACCCACTGAACGTCCCTCAATGCTCCATCTCTAACGGGGCAACGTATTCTCTCCAGAACCTCACGTGATTTTCTGTGTCCACCTGTGTGTTTGCACGTCCCCAGGTCTGTGTGTTGCCCTCTGAAGTCAGCCATCCATGACGCGCTGCGTGTGTTCATCAACTCACGTAGCTGCTCTTGCTCCTCCCCATCCTCTTCTTCCCTTCATACTATGTTCAATAGATCCTCTTGTGTGCTCGGGTCATTTCCTCTCTCCGAGCAGCCACTACGACATCTACGAAAGACTCGGCAGACACATTCTTTTGTTTTGTTTTTTCCTTCAATAAATTCCATCTTCTTTCCTCTGGCTATATACTTATGTCCCTCAAATCCTTCATTCGTCTCATGACACCTTCCATGACATTCTAATCGACTCCTCACTTTCTTACTTCAAACTTATTCCTCGAAACTGTGTTCATCGCTAACTTCTTGGTTTCCCAATAGCTTCAAGGAATACCTCCAACCTCTTATTCTCTGATGATTCATCCTTGATCTATTCTCCTCTTTTCTTCCCTAAGGATGTAGACCCCCACTTGCCTTACTCTTGATGGCTGATCTAGGGTTAGTCCACGTGCTGATGAATCTGTAAACAGTACGAGAAAAGATGTGAAGAAAAAAATCACACTTCAGGTGGTAGGTGACCCAGTCGCCTGTGAGGTACCAGTTTGGTGGATCATATGAGCTACCGACGGGAACACGAGGCTTCTCCACGCCAAGCGTATAACCATAACAACCATGACAGCTACACGAGGCCCTTTCCCCGCAATCAGCCCATCACTGACTGCAACACGAAGACCCCTTCCCTTCCCATACAACTATAACAACTGGCCCATCCATGACTGCAACACGAAGACCCCTTCCCTTCCCATATGGCCATAACAACTGGCCCATCCATGACTGCAACACGAAGACCCCTTCCCTTCCCTTCCCATACAACTATAACAACTGGCCCATCCATGACTGCAACACGAAGACCCCTTCCCTTCCCATATGACCATAACAACTGGCCCAATCATGACAGCTACACGAAGACCCCTTCCCTTCCCATAAAACCATAACAACTGACCCATCCATAACTGCAACACGAGGGTCTCCCTCCCCTGCCACACAGCCATATAACACGTGGCCCATCAGGAGGGTATCAGACGATCAGAAACCTACCCGGGGACAGAGATATCATCCCCCCAGACACTGGGAAGCATGACAGTGCTGTACACACCTGGAGAGTTCACAGAACTTGGGCAATCCCCAGGGTTTTACCACGGCCCGGACTCCTTGCTTAACCCCTCACATTATTATATATCGTTCACCGATCATCACGTCTCGCCTCCTCCCACCAGCCGGGAGACGAAGGAACAGTCCTCCAGCACACGTACGTCCTAAGAAGTCGTACCAGTCTAGACACGACAGCCGTGAGGTGCAGACACAACACGCACGCACGCACGCCACGCCGGGTGAGTGAACGGTGATGACGTTAGCGACATACATATATAAACATACATACATACATGTGTGTGTGTGTGGGGGGGGGGAAGAGAGACGTCGGGGCACAGTGTGGAGAGTCTATTCAGTGCATTGGGAGCTTCCAGCCCGGTTGGAGCGCCTCTCTTCCTGAGTGAAGTTCTTATACCGTAAGTGTTGACATACGACTGTGTGTGTGTGTATGTGTGTGTGTGATTATGCTTGTAACGTTTGCTTCAGCAAAGGTGTGTCCTCGGTGGTGATGATGTACAGGGCCAGAAACAATACGAGGGCTGGTTGGTGGTGGTGATGACTGTAGTGGTGGTGATGGTGGGGCTGTGGTGGTGATGACTGTAGTGGTGGTGATGGTGGGGTTGTGGTGTGATGCCTATAGTGATGATGACTGTAGTGATGTGATGACTGTAGTGGTGGTGATGGTGTGGTTGCGGTGTGATGACTATAGTGGTGGTGATGACTGTGGTGTGACGACTGTAGTGGTGGTGATGGTGGGGCTGTGGTGTGATGCCTATAGTGATGGTGATGACTGTAGTGGTGGTGATGGTGGGGTTGCTGTGTGATGACTACAGTGGTGGTGATGAATGCAGTGGTGGTGATGAATGTAGTGGTGTGATGACTGTAGTGGTAGTGATGACTAATGGTGGTGATGAGTGGTGATGGTGATGACTGTAGTGGTGATGGTGATGACTGTAGTGGTGATGGTGATGACTGTAGTGGTGATGGTGATGACTGTAGTGGTGATGGTGATGACTGTAGTGGTGATGGTGATGACTGTAGTGGTGATGGTGATGACTGTAGTGGTGGTGGTGATGACTGTAGTGGTGATGGTGATGACTGTAGTGGTGATGGTGATGACTGTAGTGGTGGTGGTGATGACTGTAGTGGTGATGGTGATGACTGTAGTGGTGATGGTGATGACTGTAGTGGTGGTGATGGTCGGGCTGTGTAGGGCAGCACCAGCGTGGGGAATGCAACGGACATCCTGTCTACAAGATAACACTCGCCCGGCCAGGCTCGGGGCCGTCTCCCTCACACACCCACCACACAGCCGGCTCTCCACCTGGTGGAACTTGTTGAACCACAGCTGGTGACGTGACTTGGCTCCCTAGCCTGGTGACGTGTCATGACCACACCTGCGGTGACATGTCCTGACCACACCTGTGGTGACATGTCCTGACCACACCTGTGGTGACATGTCCTGACCACACCTGTGGTGACATGTCCTGACCACACCTGTGGTGACATTTCATGACCACACCTGTGGTGACATGTCCTGACCACACCTGTGGTGACATGTCTTGACCACACCTGTGGTGACATGTCCTGACCACACCTGTGGTGACATGTCCTGACCACACCTGTGGTGACATGTCTTGACCACACCTGTGGAGACATTTCATGACCACACCTGTGGTGACATGTCCTGACCACACCTGTGGTGACATGTCTTGACCACACCTGTGGTGACATGTCTTGACCACACCTGTGGAGACATTTCATGACCACACCTGTGGTGACATGTCCTGACCACACCTGTGGTGACATGTCCTGACCACACCTGTGGTGACATGTCCTGACCACACCTGTGGTGACATTTCATGACCACAGCTTAACGACACGTCACAACCACAGCTGGTGAGGTCATGACACGTCCTCCAGCAGCGGGTCAGGCCCAGGTCACACGACTGGAGCCTATAACGCCTGGAAGCCGCCACTTGTAGCTCTGGAACAAGAGTGAACATTTCGTGAGAAATGCAAACATTCTCATCCACCAATCCAATCTATGTACACCCCCACCCCCACCTGGGAAGAGGGGAGAACGAATATTCCCCACGTATTCCCTTCGTGTCGGGGAGGGCGACTAACACGAGGAGGGGTTGGAAACCCTCCCGCATATTTACTTCAGTCCCTAAACAAAGAACAAAAAAGTGGGAACAGAATAAGGAGGCAAGCGAAGAGGTGTCCATCCTACTCGAAGGTTCAGGCAGCTGGTTGGGGTTGGGGGGGCGTCTGAACGCGTGGGGATGGATGTAAACAAGAAGGGAAGAGTCAAAGTGGTATGTTTGAGGAGAGGAACCTGGGTGTTTCTGGCCGTCAGTGGAGCCAAGCTCAAGGGGAAGGCGGAAGAATGGTTTGGGAATGTCTTCAGGGTAAGAGCCGTAGGGGTTCAATATGTCTTAATGTATCTATATATTTCCGGCGTTATGATTAATACACAAGTTTCTTAACAGGGACATGAGGTTGCAAGCGGTGGTGGTGGCGGCGGTGTTGGCCGCCCTAGCAACAGCCGGAGGCGTCCAGCCACAATGCCTCACGGAGAACACCAAGGGAACCCAGGTGGACACAGACCTCATCCGCATCACGGACTTCGGCCTTGACCTCTTCGGGCAGCTCTCCCCAGCCAACTCGCTCGACAACGTCTTCTTCTCACCTTACAGCATCTGGTCGGCCTTCGCCATGACCTACCTCGGCTCAAATGGCAACACGAAGCGAGAACTCGAGACGGCGCTGAGGTTCACGAGCAAGACTTCCACCCACAAACTGCTGAACGCCCAGGAGGAGAGGCAAGTATTCGAGTGACGGCTGTGTCGAATTCATGACCCAACAACATCAGCCACTATGTAAATATTTCTAGTCCTTTAACAACAAAGTCTTCGACGATAGATCTCTCTCTCTCCCTCTCTCTCTCTCTCACTCCTGTTCCTTGATAGGAAGATAGTACAGAGAGATAGATATCTTACTTTAAATCAAAGCCAAACTCCGGCTCCCTCGTTTCCACTTATTCTACTCTAGACGATTCTCAAATCATCATTCTTAATATACTCTTCACACACCTTATGATCATTAATATATTCTCCTCCCTATTGAGATGGATGAAGCAAACGGACCGGATGGTATTCCTCCATGTTTCCAAAAAGATTGTGTCAGCTTGCGCCTGTACTTGCTCGTCTATATCGCCTCTGCCTTAACGAGCTTGTATCTGTGCTTGCTCGTCTATATCACCTCTGCCTCAACGAACTTGTACCTACACTTGCTCGTCTATATCACCTCTTTCTCATCTAGCTTGCGCCTGTACTTGCTCGTCTATAATACCTCTTTCTCATCTAGCTTGCGCCTGTGCTTGCTCCTCTATTTCGCCTCTGCCTTAACGAGATGGTACCTGTGCTTGCTCGTCTATATCGCTTCTTTTCTCAATGAGCTTGCGCCTTTGCTTGTTCGTCTATTTTGCCTCTACCTTAACAAGATTGCATGTGTGCCATGTGCTTGCTCATCTAAATCGCCTGTCTCAAGACCAACATTTTTTCTTCCTCTTGGATCCATACGCTGGTTCAAACCTCTGCTTTTCCTGATTCGTACCGTATCCCTTACTTCTACTGCTCCAAACATCTTGGAATCTCTGCTCAATTCTTACCCTCAGAAACGCTTTGAAATCTCCATTTCTATCATCAGCCAGTAAGGTTGATCTCCGTGAGCCAGGGTCTACTGCTGACTATCTTCTCTTCAAATTCTTAAAGTCTGGCCATCTCTAAGGGACTCGTGTGGAAGTACTAACTACGTCGTGGTCTCCGACATCTCGAAAGATGCGACGTCCACAAGTTCTCCCATGAGGACAATGATCACAACGTTTTCTTTTTTTCAATATCATGAATGATATATCCAAATATCAACGACCCATTCAAAGTCTTTGAGAACATTTTATTTTCCCCTTCAACTCAGTACGATGAGTAGCCACTGAACAATAATCAACTTGCTTCTGGGAAAATGCATTTCCTCCGGATCTGAAGAGGGTCAAAACTCTGTCGCTATGGTGAACGTAACGTCATAGTGGTAATGATGACTTCTTAACCAGGAATAACCTTTAGCTATGGTCATATAGTCACCAATAATCAGCACCATTATCGTCAGCACGTTATCAATATCCTGTCTTCTTCTACCACTAACACTACCACTGACCTACAGGTACCAGCAGCGACCCAGCGACTGGCCCTTCAAAGTGGGTGTGGCCAACCGTGTGTACTTCGACTCCCACCTCAACTTGAGGAGCTGCATCCAGGATCTGTTCCGAGACCTCAGGGAGATCGATTTTGGAGACGTGAGTAACGTGTCTTTTCCTCCTCCTTCTTCTTCGTTCCTTGAACCTCCTTTTCATTCCCTTCACCTCGTTCTTGTCCCCATACACCACGTCCTCGTCGCCCTGCACCCAATCCTTGTTCTCCTCTCCTGGACCTCGTCTCCTCCCTATTTACAATGCTGTAGGTTGACTGAAGGTCGCCCGTCGTGGACTACGAGAGCTTCTGTGATGGTGTTAATAAGACAGAGTAGCTTTTCCCGAGTCTACTATCTGTTGTCTCGCTCTGATGATGATGATGATGATGGTTCCGAGTCCTTTATCATTTCTTAAGACGTAACTTGGATTTGCCATACTAGTGATGCATTGATGGGGTTACTTACGTCTTGAGAGGGTGGTGCTAGATGCATCATACTGGTCACGTATCTTGATAGGGTTAGGTAATGGTGGCTCCTACATCCAGAGAATGGAGAGAGTACTGGACTACTCTGCACAACATAAGCAATCAAGCTGGTGATTCCCAGCGATTGAGAGACAAATCTAATGGGGACCATCTGAAAAGACTGACATTCATTTATCTTAAGACCTGATGAGAAGGTGAGGAAGAGTTGATCTAACTTAAGTGTCTAGAATTCTTCAAGGCTTCCATCATCTCGATCTGACAAGCTAAAGGTTGATTCTTATGTTAGTTGAGACGGCATTCTGCATTAGCCAGGGCCACATCATTCACGCTCTCTCTCTCTCACAAGCCGTTTACCGTTTGCAGACCAACGGGGCGGCCCAGGCCATCAACAGCTTCGTCTCCAACAACACCCACGGCCGCATCAAGGATATCGTCACCGCCCGGGACCTGCAGAGCACCGTCATGGCCCTGGTGAACGCCGTCTACTTCAACGGCACCTGGCGCAACCCATTCAACTCCTACGACATCCAAGAGAAACCGTTCTACGTCGTGCCACAACAGCAACAGCAGCAGCAGCAGCAACAGGAGCAGCAGCAGCAGCAGCAACAGGAGCAGCAGCAGCAGCAGCCCGTCCCCGTCAGTATGATGATAAATGAGGCCTATTTCGGATACGGTGAGTCCAGGCAGAACCTTACGGGGTTTTATGAGGCAATGCTGCGAATGTTTAACTGCTCGCCCATCTTAGAGGGGGGGGGGGAAACATTGAAAGATGAATGTGTATATACTGAGTTTGCACCGCTCTGATCCAAGGTATATTGAGGTTACAAATGGCTCATGGCTTTTAGTGAGGCCTGCGTCGTATGGCAAACGCTTATCTGATCACTAGTTCCGATCCTGCCCGAGTTATACCACCTCTACAAAGCCTTTACGTGAAACTTGACTTGCCTTGTGACATGAAGATAATGCCATCTTTATATTCGTATGCCGCTTAAGAAGAAAAAAAAAGAGGTTATTTCTTTTTTCTCTCAAACAGTATTTCCATCTGATGTCAGTTATTAGGTATTCCCCAAGTTCCTGTGTCACTCTCAGTGACTTCCATGGGTCTTCTCTGGAACATCCCTCCAGTACAGTGTTGTCCGTAGCACGGCAGACAGTGGTGGTGGATTCCCTCGTCCGTCTTATCGCTGCGAGTCGCCCTTTAATAGCTTAATTCATGACCTCAGTCACACCTTGAACGTTCCAGGTCAGTTACCCGTGAACGTTTATAAAACGTTTTTCCCCCATCATTTAAAAACAAACTGAATGTCATTAGACCCACAACTGTACAATTTGACTTTTTTTTCTTTTGTTCTTTTATTCCGTTCATTAGCCTAACTTTGTTTCACTGGCAGGAACTATGCTGTGTTGCAAGGTTTATACACAAGTGATTCAAGAAAGCCCATCTAGTGAATCACTAGACACTGGGCTTCTAAGATTCGATCCTTTCGTAAGGACGTTGCCAGACATGTCTCCCTCCCCCAACCCATCTCTGCCACTTCTCAGCCCTGACTTACGGTCATTTCTTTTTTTTTTTTTTCTCGTATTCATAGATCAGTACCACCCCCTCCTCCTCATCCCCCCCAGTGCTGTTCTATCCTACCAGTTCATCAACACGAAAGTCTTGGGTAGTCCCCGGAGGTTCTAACATCACACCATTTCTCTTGCATTTACCCCCGTCTGCGTCCCAGGCGAGTCGCAGGAGCTGAGGGCCCGCGTGCTGGACGTGCCCTACCTTGGACACAATATGTCCATGGTGCTGCTCCTGCCGACGGAGGAGGGCCCACAGGGCTTCCAGAAGATGGTCAAGGCCATGAACGGGGCAAACCTTCACGCGGTGCTGGACACGGGCCTCCAGAACACCTACGTGGAACTCCAGCTGCCCAAGTTCGAAATGAAGCACACCTACAAGGACGAACTGAAAACGGTACGTGTGTGTGTGTGTGTGTGTGTGTGAAGAGAGAGACAGAGAGAGAGAGAGGGGGGGGGGGGGTAGCTCATCTTGTGATCTGCAACCTCTAAACCCCTACCCATCCTTCCAACAGGCCCTGCAGAACCTGGGCGTGGTAGACCTCTTCAGCCTTCAGGCTGCCGACCTGACCGACTTCGTGGAGGACACGCAGCTCTTCGTGTCCAAGGCCATCCACAAGTCGTTCGTGGCGGTGCACGAGAGGGGAACGGAGGCGGGGGCATCCACGGCGGTACTGATCGATCGCATTGTGAGCCCGGCCTCCATCCCTTTCAACTGCAACAGGCCGTTCCTCTTCCTCATCCGCGACAAAGCCACCAAGAACGTCCTCTTCCTCGGCGCCTACAGGAACCCGGCAACATAGTTCGACAAGCTCGGAGTAGACACAGAGAATGGCTTCGAAGAACACGAGCTTTTACACACAGGACATCCGCCAACCCACTCACCCCCAGCTCAAGGCAACAGGCTCAAAAAAAAAAAAAAAAAAAAAAAAAATGCCTCCAGCTTAACAGTGACCCCACCTCATTCAATCTGTGTACCCTGGAAAACAATGTCTTTTACAAGCTTGAAGTTGATCAGAGGAACCCGAGACTGTATGGCGCAGACAAACGCCATCCGAAATTACGTAAATCACATAAAAACTTGTAATAATCTGGGACATAAACAGAATTCGCTTATGATACAAATTCACGAATAAGGCTTTTGTTTTGCATTAAACTATATGATTGGATCTTGTTGATTGGTTTACCTTACGGCAATTCATAAGATCATATGTCGACCAGGTTTACAGAAGAACAATATCCAGATCAAGCTAATAGGTTTACATTACAGCTGCATGTGATACAGTTATGATAAGGCTGCATCACAGATGTACATACGATCATGTCAACAGACTTACACTACAGAAATATATAAGATCATGTTAACAGGTTTACGTTACAGCAATATGTAATCACAACAACTTTACATTACAGTAATACATGTGATCATGTCAACAGGTTTACACAACAGAAATATACAAGGTCATGTCAACAGGTTTACACTACAGCAATATATAAGGTCATAACAGGTATACGTTACAGCAATATGTAATCAACAGCTTTACACTACAATAATACATGTAATCATGTTCACACCACAGAAATACATAAGGTCATGTCAACAGATCAATGGAGCAATGGCGTGGACAACCATGTTCTCTGTGATCAAAATAAATCAGTCCAAAAGGGCAATGACGGGTATGACTCAAGTGCACGATTCCAAGATTATATATATACATATATATATATATATATATATATATATATATATATATATATATATATATATATATATATATATATTTTTTTTTTTTTTTTTTTTTTTTTTTTTTTATACTTTGTCGCTGTCTCCCGCGTTTGCGAGGTAGCGCAAGGAAACAGACGAAAGAAATGGCCCAACCCCCCCCCCCATACACATGTACATACACACGTCCACACACGCAAATATACATACCTACACAGCTTTCCATGGTTTACCCCAGACGCTTCACATGCCTTGATTCAATCCACTGACAGCACGTCAACCCCTGTATACCACATGACTCCAATTCACTCTATTCCTTGCCCTCCTTTCACCCTCCTGCATGTTCAGGCCCCGATCACACAAAATCTTTTTCACTCCATCTTTCCACCTCCAATTTGGTCTCCCTCTTCTCCTCGTTCCCTCCACCTCCGACACATATATCCTCTTGGTCAATCTCTCCTCACTCATTCTCTCCATGTGCCCAAACCATTTCAAAACACCCTCTTCTGCTCTCTCAACCACGCTCTTTTTATTTCCACACATCTCTCTTACCCTTACGTTACTTACTCGATCAAACCACCTCACACCACACATTGTCCTCAAACATCTCATTTCCAGCACATCCATCCTCCTGCGCACATCTCTATCCATAGCCCACGCCTCGCAACCATACAACATTGTTGGAACCACTATTCCCTCAAACATACCCATTTTCGCTTTCCGAGATAATGTTCTCGACTTCCACACATTTTTCAAGGCTCCCAAAATTTTCGCCCCCTCCCCCACCCTATGATCCACTTCCGCTTCCATGGTTCCATCCGCTGACAGATCCACTCCCAGATATCTAAAACACTTCACTTCCTCCAGTTTTTCTCCATTCAAACTCACCTCCCAATTGACTTGACCCTCACCCCTACTGTACCTAATAACCTTGCTCTTATTCACATTTACTCTCAACTTTCTTCTTCCACACACTTTACCAAACTCAGTCACCAGCTTCTGCAGTTTCTCACATGAATCAGCCACCAGTGCTGTATCATCAGCGAACAACAACTGACTCACTTCCCAAGCTCTCTCATCCCCAACAGACTTCATACTTGCCCCTCTTTCCAGGACTCTTGCATTTACCTCCCTTACAACCCCATCCATAAACAAATTAAACAACCATGGAGACATCACACACCCCTGCCGCAAACCTACATTCACTGAGAACCAATCACTTTCCTCTCTTCCTACACGTACACATGCCTTACATCCTCGATAAAAACTTTTCACTGCTTCTAACAACTTGCCTCCCACACCATATATTCTTAATACCTTCCACAGAGCATCTCTATCAACTCTATCATATGCCTTCTCCAGATCCATAAATGCTACATACAAATCCATTTGCTTTTCTAAGTATTTCTCACATACATTCTTCAAAGCAAACACCTGATCCACACATCCTCTACCACTTCTGAAACCGCACTGCTCTTCCCCAATCTGATGCTCTGTACATGCCTTCACCCTCTCGATCAATACCCTCCCATATAATTTACCAGGAATACTCAACAAACTTATACCTCTGTAATTTGAGCACTCACTCTTATCCCCTTTGCCTTTGTACAATGGCACTATGCACGCATTCCGCCAATCCTCAGGCACCTCACCATGAGTCATACATACATTAAATATATATATATATATATATATATATACATATATCCCGTTCTAAGGAGGATACGCCGCGTGGGTACTGCTAAACGATTCAACAATCGTTTCCAAAAATCTGCCTTTTTTTTTTTTTTATCAAAACAGCCGCTTCCTAGAACAGCAGGTCCGTCTGTAGATAACCGGAGATTAACAATATGAGCGCCACTGCCATCTCCCTTCGCAGGGTTAGTGTGCCTTCACAAATGGAGGAATGCAACGCAGGATACCCGGGAAGGGAGCATAGCCTCCCCTGCAACGGAATGCAGACACCATAACTAACATTCACGTACGACGTACTTCGCCAAACATGTGATGGCCCTCCCCACTTCCACACGGACCGTACGACATATAATGATATACTCTTAGATCACGGTGAAGTCCCCTCGTGTGGTGTGGAACTACAGCGATAATAAGGAGTTCCATCGAACGCATATTAATGGGCCTTACACTTGATTTTGTGACGCTCTGTGGACAAGGCTTTGATGATGGGGGAGTTATGGGGATATATATATATATATATATATATATATATATATATATATATATATATATATATATATATATATATATATATATATATATATAAAGCGGAAAACACCTGAAACCAACCACAACGGACTGGAATTCCTAGCTTTGGAAAACGATGACAAAATGCACTTACCTTATAACCAGGGGTAATGGCACCAGCTTAACACCAATAACTGTAGATATTCTTAGTTCATAACCTACAAAGCGTACCTTCATTTCACGACTTTGGAAGAGTTACGTGAAGAGAATCACTTTCATAGCACTCAAATGAGAAGCACAACGCGACCGATCCTTTTTTTTTTTTCTTTTTTTCTATACTTTTCGTGTCTCACTCTTATACCGGAATGGCAAACACTTCAACGATCGAAATTACTTCAAGAATGACAAAATGGTCAACTAAACGTAGCAGCAATTCACTCAAGCTCCGAAAGAAACGGAATCAATTTACCGTGGGGCCTCTAAAGCACGATAAAGATCCCAACTCATCTTCTCACACTTGATGCACTAGTAACTCGCTGTCGGAATGAGGTGAAATTGCGCCAAAGAATAGACAACCATATTACAGTTACATAACTTGCATAAGAGTATCACTATCTATATACCAATCCCTTATTTCCAGTAACTGTACAGTAATGCTTGCTATTAAATCCCTTCTGATCCTATCGAAATGTCTTCCTTCCGTCATGTCAAAACCTTTATACTTATGACGTCACGTTTATGAAATGCGGCAATAATATATACATGTACATATAAAAAGAATTACATATCGGAAAATCATTCGTATTCTATTATTCAAGATAAAAGATGGAAATGTGGACAGTACTGATATACACACTGTTTTATTTCATGACAATAAACCCTCATTTGATCCGACGCCTTACGTCAAGAGGGAATCCTCGGGCCGACGTATTAATACGACGAAATGCTAAAAAAAAAAAATGAAAGTTAATTACGGTGTAATTCGTAATATCTTACAGAAGATATATCTTCAGATTTCATTGTCTCATACATAAATTGACTTTCATTGTCTTTAACTCCACAAATTTCTCTTAAAAATCATACCGCTGCCCGTACTTCCGCGTATAATTCATAAAGCAAAATAGGAATAATAATGCAAATTACGTGTGTGTTCGAGTCCATCTATAAGTATTTACCTGAATGAGTGATATTTCTGTAGTACCACAAATTGTAACTTTACCACTAAAAATAAATATAGTAGATCTAAAAAAAAAAAAAATAAATGGACGCATCGAATCAGGTTCTTACACCATATCCGTAACAGTTCATCCACGGAAATCTATTTCATTATTTAGACCTCATATACATTACTTTCAAACGTCTACCTACAAACCTGAATATGTTGAACACTGTACAGACCACCGGACACACTCCATGTTGAGCCAATTTCCAATAATTAGGTAAAAAAAAAAATAGGGAAAACTATTGCTTGCTTACATTGCGCGCTCCGCCATTTTGGTGTCGCTTTCGACTCCGTTGGGAGGCGTAGGAATGTTATTTGTCAAAGAAATCCTCCACAAAACATGCAAATTATAAAATGTTCTTATAGAGGTAGTGAGACAAACTGCTAGCGCCATACTTCAGCCACATTCGGGGGCGATTGTCTCCCTCTTAAGTAGTTAAAAAGGGAGTAAAAGAAGAACAACAGCCTTGGAGATGGGAGGGTACAATGTTAGGGTACAGGAGTCATTGCCAAATTGTAATTTCTGGAAGGATTTGTTCTTCACTGGATGAACCTTTCTTGAACTTCTTTTATAGCGAGGTTATTTTTTTTTTTTTTTTGTGTGTGTGTGTGTGTGTAATACGTACAGCGTTTGTACGTACGTAGATTAAAATGGCAAAACTCATTGACGTGTGGGAGATGGAAGGGGATATTGACATCCACTGCTGCGCCGGCATTACCAACCCTTCCGATGTTTTGAGTCCAGGGCCCCAAGACGTTTTCTGTAAGGTTGAGTCCAGGACCCCAAGACGTTTTCTTTAAGGCTGCATCCAGGACCCCAAGACGTTTTCTTTAAGGTTAAATCCAAGACCTCAAGACGTTTTCTTTAAGGCTGCATCCAGGACCCCAAGACGTTTTCTTTAAGGTTAAATCCAGGACCCCAAGACGTTTTCTTTAAGGTTAAATACCCTCTTAAAAAAAAAAAAAAAGATATGGATGTTCAACCAGTTCATTTGGAGTGTGCTTCCGGGCCGGCCGGCCACGGCGTTCGAATCGTGGTCGGGGCAGTCGGCCCACAGTCAACCCCAGCTATTCATCCTCCCGGAGAGATAGGGCGTGTCGGGGGGGGGTTATTTACACCCCCCCCCAAGTTCCCTCATAAAATGCTGGGGGGGGGGAAAAAGAAAGATGGCGGACACTCCGTCAAATAACATATTATGAAAGGAACTGACAATACAAAACCTCGTACACTTTGGCTACAGAATAAAATACATGACAAAAAAAATATGACAAATAAATAATCTATAACTGTCACCTCTTGTAATATTTTCTTTGAAGTAAAATAGCAAAAAAATAATAATTTAATATCACCTCTTGTAATATTTGAAGTAAAATAGCACAAAAATAATAATTTGATATCTTATAATATATATATATATAATGTTTTTGAATATTTGAAAAGGTGTGTGTGTGTGTGTGTGGCTGGCTGTCGACCCAAGTCGTCCTCGGGGCCCCGCTGTGTAGACCCAGGTCGTCCTTGGGGACCTGCTGTCGACCCAGGTCGTCCTCAGAGCCAGCTGTAGACCCAGGTCATCCTCGGGGACCTGCTGTCGACCCAGGTCGTCCTCGGGGACCTGCTGTCGACCATTCGACCCATGCCGTCCTCATGGCCAGCTGTGTAGACCCAAGTCGTCCTCAGAGCCAGCTGTAGACCCAGGTCATCCTCGGGGACCTGCTGTCGACCCAGGTCGTCCTCGGGGACCTGCTGTCGACCCAAGTCGTCCTCGGGGGCCCGCTGTAGACCCAGGTCGTCCTCAGAGCCAGCTGTAGACCCAGGTCATCCTCTGGGGCCCGCTGTAGACCCAGGTCGTCCTCGGGGACCAGCTGTCGACCCAGGTCGTCCTCTAGGGCCCCGCTGTCGACCCAGGTCGTCCTCAGGGACCCGCTGTCGAGCCAGGTCGTCCTCATGGGCCCGCTGTCGACCCAGGTCGTCCTCTGGGGCCCCCGCTGTCGACCCAGGTCGTCCTCTGGGGCCCCCGCTGACGACCCAGGTCGTCCTCCTCCCGCTGTCGACCCAGGTCGTCCTCCTCCCGCTGTCGACCCAGGTCGTCCTCCTCCCGCTGACGACCCAGGTCGTCCTCCTCCCGCTGTCGACCCAGGTCGTCCTCCTCCCGCTGTCGACCCAGGTCGTCCTCCTCCCGCTGTCGACCCAGGTCGTCCTCCTCCCGCTGTCGACGCCTAGGTCGTCGTGGGGACCTGTTGTGCACGCCTGGGGAACCTGACAGCCCCGGTGGGCCCGGAGTCGGGCCCGCTGTACACGCCCGTGATGATGGGTAGACCCATCTGGTCGTCGACCAGCACGAAGATGAACGGTCGATCACACGTGAACTTGGTGGGCCCTACGCGCGTCCCCAGCACGCCTGCAACGGAGAGTGTCCCCAGGTGGAGGTTCAGTGTCCCCAGGTGGGGGTTCAGTGTCCCCAGGTGGGGGTTCAGTGTCCCCAGGTGGGGGTTCAGTGTCCCCAGGTGGGGGTTCAGTGTCCCCAGGTGGGGGTTCAGTGTCCCCAGGTGGGGGTTGAGTGTCCCCAGGTGGGGGTTCAGTGTCCCCAGGTGGGGGTTCAGTGTCCCCAGGTGGGGGTTCAGTGTCCCCAGGTGGGGGTTCAGTGTCCCCAGGTGGGGGTTGACCCCAAGTGACCTTAAATTACCCAAGGGATTTCTAACTGGCTGATCGCACACACACACCCTACAAATATCAAACGAATGACCCCTACATGACCTAATACTGACCCTACGTAGCCCTAATAAACCCTAGATGACCCTACGTAGCCCTAATAAACCCTAGATGACCCTACGTAGCCCTAATAAACCCTAGATGACCCTACGTAGCCCTAATAAACCCTAGATGATCCAAACTAGCCCATGGTGACCCCAATTGACCCCGGATGATCCTTAATGACTCCCATGTTAGCACACTATACACAGGACTCCAAGCAGGCAGGTCTCATACCACAGGACACCAACTTGAATATCTGTGCGGATGACCTCGCCACAGGATTGGTCAATAGTGACACAGCAACAATGTGACCTATGACGTCCTATTTCTTCCCCCTTTTTTTTTTTATTATCTCTCTGGAGGCCACTGGCAACTACCGCCAAAGAAACTGTGGTTGCCAGTTGCCTCTGGAAATTAACTTTGAACCTTTTAAAGATAGGGGAAAACAAACGAGGAATTATTCTCTTATTATGTCTCTTAAAACTGCAAATAAATTTAAGTCCTTGACTAGGGAATGCATTTAGGGTTATACCTATCGATGAATTTCCCGTACTTCTATTTATTTATTCTATTCATTTTGCTTTGTCGCTGTCTCCCGCGTTTGCGAGGTAGCGCAAGGAAACAGACGAAAGAAATGGCCCAACCCACCCCCCATACACATGTATATACATACACGTCCACACACGCAAATATACCTACCTATACATCTCAATGTACACATATATATACACACACAGACATATACATATATACACATGTACATAATTCATACTGTCCGCCTTTATCTATTCCCATCGCCACCTCGCTACACATGGAATAACATCCCCCTCCCCCCTCATGTGTGCGAGGTAGCGCTAGGAAAAGACAACAAAGGCCCCATTCGTTCACACTCAGTCTCTAACTGTCATGTAATAATTCCCGAAACCACAGCTCCCTTTCCACATCCAGGCCCCACACAACTTTCCATGGTTTACCCCAGACGCTTCACATGCCCTGATTCAATCCACTGACAGCACGTCGACCCTGGTATACCACATCGATCCAATTCACTCTATTCCTTGACCGCCTTTCACCCTCCTGCATGTTCAGGCCCCGATCACTCAAAATCTTTTTCACTCCATCTTTCCACCTCCAATTTGGTGTCCCACTTTTCCTTGTTCCCTCCACCTCCGACACATATATCCTCTTGGTCAATCTTTCCTCACTCATTCTCTCCATGTGCCCAAACCATTTCAAAACACGATCTTCTGCTCTCTCAACCACGCTCTTTTTATTTCCACACATCTCTCTTAACCTTACGTTACTTACTCGATCAAACCACCTCACACCACATATTGTCCTCAAACATCTCATTTCCAGCACATCCACCCTCCTGCGCACAACTCTATCCATAGCCCACGCCTCGCAACCATACAACATTGGTGGAACCACTATTCATTCAAACATACCCATTTTTGCTTTCCGAGATAATGTTCTCGACTTCCAAACATTCTTCAAGGCTCCCAGGATTTTCGCCCCCTCCCCCACCCTATGATTCACTTCCGCTTCCATGGTTCTAACGGCTGCCAGATCCACTCCCAGATATCTAAAACACTTTACTTCCTCCAGTTTTTCTCCATTCAAACTTACCTCCCAATTTACTTGACCCTCAACCCTACTATACCTAATAACCTTGCTCTTATTCACATTTACTCTTAACTTTCTTCTTTCACACACTTTACCAAACTCAGTCACCAGCTTCTGCAGTTTCTCACATGAATCAGCCACCAGCGCTGTATCATCAGCGAACAACAACTGACTCACTTCCCAAGCTCTCTCATCCCCAACAGACTGCATACTTGCCCCTCTTTCCAAAACTCTTGCATTCACCTCCCTAACAACCCCATCCATAAACAAATTAAACTCCATCAACGGTGTTGCGTTTCTCAAAATTTCAAATCAATACCCGACTTCATATTTCTTTTTCTGTATATCCGTCCAGTAGAACATTGAACGCCCTCAAATACCACGCGTCAGGGCTCGAACCCTGGCTCCTCAACTCTAAGAAAAATAAATAAAGGTGGATCGAATACACAGAAATATAGTTGCTGAACTGACTCACCTGTAGCGCCTGCTGCCACTGTGCCTTCTTCAGTCACCCGGACGGTGGCTTGGTGTATGACCGAGTTCAACCTCACGTTTCCCTGGACGAAGGCCTCCAAGTCGGCAGTGTGGGTGAACAGGTCAGTCACGCCCAGCTGCCCCAACACCTGCAATGTCAAGCCATATTCCCCCAACCCCCACCGGGAGAAGGAGTTTTATTACGGACAATACTAGCTCTCTGACCCCCTCTACCTGGCCACCACCACCGAGATGCAAGGGGGTTAAGTGGCAAGGTTTAGTGGTACTCAGTGTCCCATCTGTAGCCCCAGCCACAGTGGCACTAGCTCCCAGTTCGGATTTATGTACAGGTGTTCGTGTGTGTGTGTGTGTGTGTGTGTGTGTGTGTGTGTGTGTGTGTGTGTGTGTGTGTGTGTGTTCAACATACACGTCTTCATCCATGTGTATATACATACATATGTGTTGTATACCTGTGTATGAATACATAAAGACACACTGTGCATTGCTAAGTACACACATACGTGTATAAGGCTCATGTACACCTTTGTGTACGTACATAAGTGTCAGATATTTACACTTTGTGTATGCATCAGACATGAACACATGTATACATACAGCTCATAGACCCATACATACGTAAATATGCCCTGGACACATCACGGGTATACATGCAAATTTACGATACACATACACAAAACTGCCAGACCTATGTGTTGTACCAGTGCATATATATATATATATATATATATATATATATATATATATATATATATATATATATATATATATATATAGGAAAGGATCACAATTTTGCGCGTGATCAAGATATTCCTATGAGTCCACAGGGAAAATGAAACACGAAAAGTTTTGGACAATCACATGTTTACCAAATGGCGTCTTAGCTTCGTCTCTTCGATGTATATCAACTGACTGTTATATTTCTCTCTTGTGTCTTCCCTGATGATGTGATTATTACACGAAAGTGCACTTGGGAACTTTTCGTGTTCCATTTTCCCCGTGGACTCATGGGAATATATATTTTTTTTTTTTTTTTTTTTTTTATACTTTGTCGCTGTCTCCCGCGTTTGCGAGGTAGCGCAAGGAAACAGACGAAAGAAATGGCCCAACCCCCCCCCCCCCCCCCATACACATGTACATACACACGTCCACACACGCAAATATACATACCTACACAGCTTTCCATGGTTTACCCCAGACGCTTCACATGCCTTGATTCAATCCACTGACAGCACGTCAACCCCTGTATACCACATGACTCCAATTCACTCTATTCCTTGCCCTCCTTTCACCCTCCTGCATGTTCAGGCCCCGATCACACACAATCTTTTTCACTCCATCTTTCCACCTCCAATTTGGTCTCCCTCTTCTCCTCGTTCCCTCCACCTCCGACACATATATCCTCTTGGTCAATCTCTCCTCACTCATTCTCTCCATGTGCCCAAACCATTTCAAAACACCCTCTTCTGCTCTCTCAACCACGCTCTTTTTATTTCCACACATCTCTCTTACCCTTACGTTACTTACTCGATCAAACCACCTCACACCACACATTGTCCTCAAACATCTCATTTCCAGCACATCCATCCTCCTGCGCACATCTCTATCCATAGCCCACGCCTCGCAACCATACAACATTGTTGGAACCACTATTCCCTCAAACATACCCATTTTCGCTTTCCGAGATAATGTTCTCGACTTCCACACATTTTTCAAGGCTCCCAAAATTTTCGCCCCCTCCCCCACCCTATGATCCACTTCCGCTTCCATGGTTCCATCCGCTGACAGATCCACTCCCAGATATCTAAAACACTTCACTTCCTCCAGTTTTTCTCCATTCAAACTCACCTCCCAATTGACTTGACCCTCACCCCTACTGTACCTAATAACCTTGCTCTTATTCACATTTACTCTCAACTTTCTTCTTCCACACACTTTACCAAACTCAGTCACCAGCTTCTGCAGTTTCTCACATGAATCAGCCACCAGCGCTGTATCATCAGCGAACAACAACTGACTCACTTCCCAAGCTCTCTCATCCCCAACAGACTTCATACTTGCCCCTCTTTCCAGGACTCTTGCATTTACCTCCCTTACAACCCCATCCATAAACAAATTAAACAACCATGGAGACATCACACACCCCTGCCGCAAACCTACATTCACTGAGAACCAATCACTTTCCTCTCTTCCTACACGTACACATGCCTTACATCCTCGATAAAAACTTTTCACTGCTTCTAACAACTTGTCTCCCACACCATATATTCTTAATACCTTCCACAGAGCATCTCTATCAACTCTATCATATGCCTTCTCCAGATCCATAAATGCTACATACAAATCCATTTGCTTTTCTAAGTATTTCTCACATACATTCTTCAAAGCAAACACCTGATCCACACATCCTCTACCACTTCTGAAACCGCACTGCTCTTCCCCAATCTGATGCTCTGTACATGCCTTCACCCTCTCGATCAATACCCTCCCATATAATTTACCAGGAATACTCAACAAACTTATACCTCTGTAATTTGAGCACTCACTCTTATCCCCTTTGCCTTTGTACAATGGCACTATGCACGCATTCCGCCAATCCTCAGGCACCTCACCATGAGTCATACATACATTAAATAACCTTACCAACCAGTCAACAATACAGTCACCCCCCTTTTTTAATAAATTCCACTGCAATACCATCCAAACCTGCTGCCTTGCCGGCTTTCATCTTCCGCAAAGCTTTTACTACCTCTTCTCTGTTTACCAAATCATTTTCCCTAACCCTCTCACTTTGCACACCACCTCGACCAAAACACCCTATATCTGCCACTCTGTCATCAGACACATTCAACAAACCTTCAAAATACTCATTCCATCTCCTTCTCACATCACCGCTACTTGTTATCACCTCCCCATTTGCGCCCTTCACTGAAGTTCCCATTTGCTCCCTTGTCTTACGCACCCTATTTACCTCCTTCCAGAACATCTTTTTATTCTCCCTAAAATTTACTGATAGTCTCTCACCCCAACTCTCATTTGCCCTTTTTTTCACCTCTTGCACCTTTCTCTTGACCTCCTGTCTCTTTCTTTTATATATATACATATATATATATATATATATATATATATATATATATATATATATATATATATATATATATATATATATATATATAGGAATAGAGTGAATTGGAGCGATGTGGTATACCGGGGTTGACGTGCTGTCAGTGGATTGAAGCAAGGCATGTGAAGCGTCTGGGGTAAACCATGGAAAGCTGTGTAGGTATGTATATTTGCGTGTGTGGACGTATGTATATACATGTGTATGGGGGGGGGGGGTTGGGCCATTTCTTTCGTCTGTTTCCTTGCGCTACCTCGCAAACGCGGGAGACAGCGACAAAGTATAATAATAAAAATAAAAAAAAATATATATATATATATATACACACACACTAGTTCTAAGCACATATGTATCTTTTCTAAGCTGAATTCCCCCGCGCCCAGCTATGCAAGAAAAGTTCTCATACACGTTCATGCTCCAAATAAAATGCAAGACCAAAGACATGTCAGGGAAGAGAAAAAAAAAATAAAACCCAAGACGTTTAAATGAAATATAACCTTCCTCTTAAGAAAAGGTGGGGAGGTAGGACACGAGAAAGTTAGAAAATTGCTAGGGTTTATCAATGTAAGGGAAGAAGTAGAAATCAAAACAACGCCCGGCTCCCCCCCCCCCCACACACACACACACGTACTCCATGTGTGTGTGTGTGTGTGTGTGTGTGTGTGTTCCATAGAAAACACCAGTCAAACGTGTACACACACCCTAATGTACGTATGTGTGTGTGTATACAAACCAGCACCACTACCAGCAGTCACACGTGTACACACACACCAGTGTACGTGAGTGTGTATGTATACGACAAGCCACCACCACCATTCACATGTATACACACACCAATGTGTGTGTGCGTGTGTGCGAATGCGTGTGTGTGTGTACATTGCAAATCAGCAGTCACACAGGTACACACACCAATGTACGTGTGTATGTGTACAAGCCAGCAGTCTCATGTATACACACGAATGTACGCGCGTGTGTGTGTGTGTGTATACACTACAAATCAGCAGTCACACATGTACACACCAATGTACAAGACACGTGTACACACACCAATGTGAGTGTGTATGCGTGTGTGTCTACACCACAAACCAGCAGTCGCACATGTACACACACCAATGTGCGCGCGCGTCTGTGCACATGTGTGCATGTGTGTATGTGTACCACCAACCAGCAGTCACACACACATGTACACACACCAATGTGTGCGCGCGCGCGTGTGTATGCATGTGTGTATGTACACCACCAACCAGTAGTCATACACACACATGTACACACACCAATGTGTACGCGCACGCGTGTGTATGCATATGTGTATGTGTATGTACAGCAACAACCAGTAGTCACACACACACACATGTAAACACACCAATGTGTACGCGCGCGCGTGTGTATGCGTGTATGTGTAGCACCAACCAGTAGTCACACACACACACATGTAAACACACACCCACCTGTTTCAGCTGCTCGTCGACCCTGGACGTGATGGAGAACCTTGGTATGGCCACCTGCACCTCGGCGTGGACTGCGCTCCCCCTGGCCTGCTCCACCTTCTTCCTGCTCAGGTTGGCCACTACCTCCTCCACCCTCACCCCAGCCATCGGCAGGAGCACCAGGAGGGAGAAGCCCCTCTCGTACGGCAGCTCCACCAACGTGGCCCCCATCTGGACAGCTGGCGCTGTGGGAGAGGGAGGGAAAGAGAGAGAGAGGTGTGTGAGTGGTGCTGTGGAGAGGGAGGGAGAGAGAGGTGTGTGAGTGGTGCTGTGGGGGAGGGAGGGAAAGAGAGAGGTGTGTGGGTGTGGGTGGAGGAGGAGGGAAAAAACACCCAAGGGGGAAAAAAACACCCAAGGGGGGAAAAAAACACCCAAGGGGGAAAAAAAACCCAAGGGGGGAAAAAAACACCCAAGGGGGAAAAAAACACCCAAGGGGGAAAAAAAGACCCAAGGGGGGGAAAAAAACACCCAAGGGGGAAAAAAACACCCAAGGGGGAAAAAAACACCCAAGGGGGAAAAAAAACACCCAAGGGGGAAAAAAACACCCAAGGGGGAAAAAAACACCCAAGGGGGAAAAAAAACACCCAAGGGGGAAAAAAAACACCCAAGGGGGAAAAAAAACACCCAAGCGGTGGTGGCTTCATGCGCCTTTGAAAGACGTGTTGCCGGCCAGCCGGAGAGAGAGAGAGAGAGAGAGAGAGAGAGAGAGAGAGAGAGAGAGAGAGAGAGAGACCTGTGTTGGCGAGGTAGCTAATCCACCCCCTCCCCCCTTTGATGGCAGGTTTTCGAACCGCTACCGTGTTCGTGTGGCGCCCGCCCGGCAACTCTAACCACCACTTGGCTTGGAGAGGTGGGGAGTTGCGTGGTTCCATGGCCTAGCGATTGGCGTCCAAAAGCTCACACACACACACGCGCGTATCTTATAGGTTCGAATCCTGCTGTCAAAGAAGGAGGATGGAGGGGGGGGGGGCTGGACCCCCTTCTTGTATTTCAATTTCTAAAAGAAGGAACAGAAGCCCAGAAGGGGCCAGACGGGGAGTGCTTATCCTCCTCGAGGGATCAGGCCTGGGGTGTCTAAATGTGTGTGGATGTAACCAAGATAAGAGAGAAGAGATAGGTAGTATGTTTGAGGAAAGAAACCTGGATGTTGTGACTCTGAGTGAAACGAAGTTCAAGGGTGAAGGGGAAGAATGATTTGGCAAAGTCTTAGGGGTAAAGTCAGGGGTTGGCGAGAAGAGAAGAGCTAAGGAAGGAGTAGCACTACTCCTGAAGCAGAAGTTGTGGGAGTGTGTGATGAAAGGGTAATTAAGTAAGTTCTAAAATGATGCAAAAATGAAAGTGGGCGAAAGGTGGGTGATTATTAGCGCTTATGCACCTGGCCATAAGAAGACAGATCATGAGAAGGGCAAGTGTTTTGAGAGCAGCTGAGCAAGTGTTTTAGCAATCACTAGACTGAACCAGGGCATGTCAAACGTCTAGGGTAAACCATGGAAAGGTCTGGGGGGGGGGGGGGTCCTGGATAAGGGGAGCTGTGGTTTCGGTGCATTAAACACACAACGACAGCTTGAGAATGGACGTGGGCCTTTTCCTTCGTCTGTTCCTGGCGCTACCCTCGCTAACACGGGGAAACAGCCATCAGTGGAACTCACCGTACTTGAACATGTCCACGACCGTCATCATCGGGACCCTGACG
Organism: Panulirus ornatus; assembly: GCF_036320965.1. Lineage (NCBI taxonomy): Eukaryota > Metazoa > Arthropoda > Malacostraca > Decapoda > Palinuridae > Panulirus > Panulirus ornatus. The sequence continues at coordinate 43,915,827 of NC_092230.1, read as the reverse complement.
TCACCCCCCGCGCTGGCGTGGAAGGGCCTGAGCTCCGTGCGCTCCTCCGGGAAGATCGTCTTCCAACGCCCCTTGAAGAAGACGGCGTTGAGGAGCAAGAACTCCACGTCGGTCAGGATCGCCGCGTTGACCAGGTCCGTGATCTCGCCGTGGGTCGCACGGCTCACGACGGCGTTGATCTGGTCGGCCGCCAGGGCGGGGCTCCCGAAATCCAGGGTCTCCATCTCCGGCAGGGTGTTCCTCAGGCAGGGGTCGAGTCTGAGGTGCTGGGCGAAGTAAGCCTTGTTCGTGCTGACGAAGGTAGTGGTCGTGGCGCCCCCTCCCTGCCCTGTAGCTGACCGTCCACCGACCAACCTGTAGAGGCGATCCATATACCGGAATGACGTGAGGACTTGGGCCTAGTGATGATTTGGAGTGCTACAACCTAACCTAACCTAACCACTTGGGGGGCGTTCACAACCTCTGGCTTCGTCACACACACACACACACACACACATCTCTCTCTCTCTCTCTCTCTCTCTCTCTCTCTCTCTCTCTCTCTCTCTCTCTCTCTCTCTCTCTCTCTCTCTATCTATTTATCTCTCTCTCTCTCTCTCTCTCTCTCTCTCTCTCTCTCTCTCTCTCTATCTATCTATCTATCTATCTATCTATCTATCTATCCACCTATCTATTTATCTATCTCTATCCATCTCTCTCTCTCTCTCTCTCTCTCTCTCTCTCTCTCTCTCTCTCTCTCTCTCTCTCTCTCTCCATCTCTCCTCTCTCTCTCTCTCTCTCTCTCTCTCTCTCTCTCTCTCTCTCTCTCTCTCTCTCTCTCTCTCTCTCACCTCTCCTGCAGGGACTGCCAGTTGGTGAAGGTGGTGGTCTTGGCGGAGAGGCGCAAGGCCTGCGCCAGCTGCGCCCTCGTCGAGCCCTTGGAGCCGAAGAAGGCGAGGCAGAGGGCGCTCCACACGCTGTACGGCGACAACACCAAGCTCTCTTCCACCCCGCGGGTCGCCACCACCTTCTTGAAGAGGTTCAGGCCGAACTTGCCCACGCCCTTGGGGAAACTGGCCTCGATTCCCCGGTTCGTCTCCCAGTAGAAGCAGCGGTCGAGGCTCGCGCCACACAAGGGCGCCTGGAGGAGGAGGAGGAGGAGGACCAACGTCGCTAGGAGGAGGAGGAGTGGAGGACGAAGTGGGGCGCAGCGGAGGAGTGGAGGACGAGGTGGGTTGGCGTGGAGGAGTGGAGGACGAGGAGGTGGGGCGCCGGCGCGGAGGAGTAGAGGACGAGGAGGTGGGGCGTCGGCGCGGAGGAGACGGGAAGGCGTCGTCATGATCGAGGTGACAAGTCTGCAAAGAAGACCCCCAAAGATGCAAATTACCAGTTAAACCTTCAGCGTCCTGTCGTCGTGGTCGAGGTGACAAGTCTGCAAAAACAAGACCCCAAGACGCAAATTACCAGTTAACAAAGATGCAAATGGCCAGTTCAACCCTTCAGCGTCCTATCACACACTCGCACGTAATATAATTCAATTCTAGTATTCCCATCTTACGTGTCTCGCATTAAACGCTACGACAATGCGTGAGTGAATGAAATGAATCCCCATTTTCCCGCCGAAGGAGAGAGAGAGAGAGAGTGGTACTGTCACTGACGTGGGGTTCTTCATCCCTCCCCCATGGTACTGTCACTGACGTGGGGTTGTTTGCTTAATACAACCCAACATACGTGCAGTTTTCTTCCTGGCAAATTGGAAATTGAGGAAAGGGCGTTCCCTCTCCACAACCCGGCGTTCCTTCCCTCTCCACAACCCGGCGTTCCTTCCCTCTCCACAACCCGGCGTTCCTTCCCTCTCCACAACCCGGCGTTCCTTCCCTCTCCACAACCCGGGCGTTCCTTCCCTCTCCACAACCAGGACGTTCCTTCCCTCTCCACAACCCGGCGTTCCTTCCCTCTCCACAACCCGGGCGTTCGTTCCCTCTCCATAACCCGGCGTTCCCTCTCAACAACCCGGGCGTTCCTTCCCTCTCCACAACCCGGCGTTCCCTCCCTCTCCACAACCCGGGCGTTCCCTCCCTCTCCACAACCCGGGCGTTCCTTCCCTCTCCACAACCCGGCGTTCCCTCTCCACAACCCGGCGTTCCTTCCCTCTCCACAACCCGGCGTTCCTTCCCTCTCCACATCCCGGCGTTCCCTCTCCACAACCCGGCGTTCCTTCCCTCTCCACAACCCGGCGTTCCTTCCCTCTCCACAACCCGGCGTTCCTTCCCTCTCCACAACCCGGCGTTCCTTCCCTCTCCACAACCCGGCGTTCCTTCCCTCTCCACAACCCGGCGTTCCTTCCCTCTCCACAACCCGGCGTTCCTTCCCTCTCCACAACCCGGCGTTCCTTCCCTCTCCACAACCCGGCGTTCCTTCCCTCTCCACAACCCGGCATTCCCTCTCCACAACCCGGCATTCCCTCTCCACAACCCTACCATCCCCTTTCATGTTTACTTTAGGGCACCACCATCTCTACATCATTCTATATCTATGGATTTTATTTCTATCGCTTGTAATAGCATATCATCACAAATAATTATCGCAACTTTGTAAAAAGATAACGATTATCCATAAATAACCCTTAGCAACGGCTACGAAAAACAACCCTTTTACATTAGTCAAACTGGGAAGGTTTAGAAAAAAAACCCTTACCAGTTTAACTAATGTAAAATCATCAAGGTACAAACATTATATATTGTGTAATGTTTGATACCTACCGTCAGTCAAGCATCCAATCTACTATTTACTCACCTCAAAGACTTGGGTCATGAAATTAAGTGGATCAAAGACTTGGGTCATGAAATTAAGTGGATCAAAGACTTGGGTCATGAAATTAAGTGGATCAAAGACTTGGGTCATGAAATTAAGTGGATCAAAGACTTGGGTCATGAAATTAAGTGGATCAAAGACTTGGGTCATGAAATTAAGTGGATCAAAGACTTGGGTCATGAAATTAAGTGGATCAAAGACTTGGGTCATGAAATTAAGTGGATCAAAGACTTGGGTCATGAAATTAAGTGGATCAAAGACTTGGGTCATGAAATTAAGTGGATCAAAGACTAGGGTCATGAAATTAAGTGGATCAAAGACTTGGGTCATGAAATTAAGTGGATCAAAGACTCGGGTCTTGAAATTAAGTGGATCAAAGACTTGGGTCATGAAATTAAGTGGATCAAAGACTTGGGTCATGAAATTAAGTGGATCAAAGACTTGGGTCATGAAATTAAGTGGATCAAAGACTTGGGTCATGAAATTAAGTGGATCAAAGACTTGGGTCATGAAATTAAGTGGATCAAAGACTTGGGTCATGAAATTAAGTGGATCAAAGACTTGGGTCATGAAATTAAGTGGATCAAAGACTTGGGTCACGAAATTGACTGAAGCAGTCATAATAAAGTTATCATATACAATAACTCAGTAATGGACAAAGATATTGTTAAATCATCTCATATCATAGTAAGAGATATTGATATGAATTAAAATGTTGGGTTATATAACCTGGATAACTTTATAAGTATAAAAAGAAAATGTAAATATATTTACATATTTTTTTTTCCCAAAAAGAAGGAACAGAGAAGGGGGCCAGGTGAGGATATTCCCTCAAAGGCCCAGTTCTCTGTTCTTAACGCTACCTCGCTAACGCGGGAAATGGCGAATAGTTTGAACATTTCCCAGAACAGAGGTTAACCTTGGATTGTAACTTGAGTGAGTCAGTGAGCGAGGTCGTTGAAGCTGACCTGTGTCCAAATCCCTTCATCTGTTTCTTCATTCACTCACCTGGGGCCCCGCCCTGTGGCCGCTGGTGTATTGTGTACTCTGGTTCGCTCTTATCTGTGTACTCAGTCCTCCTGACCTGGTCATTATACGAAAGCGTTTGACGCTAGGTATTTCCCGTTTCACTGTGTGGTTTTTACCTGCATATACATATGCATAAAGATAGATAGATAGATAGATAGATAGATAGAGAGAGAGAGAGAGAGAGAGAGAGAGAGAGAGAGAGAGAGAGAGAGAGAGAGAGAGAGAGAGAGAGAGAGAGAGAGAGAGAGAGAGAAATACAGGTGAAGATATGGGCACAGATCACCTTCGACGACCTCACACACACACACACACACACACACACACAAACCTGAGTTTCTCTCGACGACCTCACACACACACACACACACACACACACACACACACACACACACACACACACACACACACACACCTGTCTCTCTCTCCACGACCTCACACACACACACACACACACACACACACACAAACCTGAGTTTCTCTCGACGACCTCACACACACACACACACACACACACACACACACACACACACACACACACACACACACACCTGTGTCTCTCCCTCAGGTATGAAGTGATGGCTTTCTAATCAGACAATAACGTCGGGTACTCCCTCACCTTCATTGCCAGGTGGGAGACGTGTCGTGTTTACCCTACGTAATGGCAGTAGTTCAGCCAGCGCGCGTGCGCTCCACTAGGCTTCCTGCAGTCTAAAATGATTTTAGGAGACATTTAGTTACCGTAACCTTCAATAACACCTTCTATGATCGAGTTCTTCCACACGGAACCACGCCTCTACAGCGCCATTTAAGTATGGTCAATGTTTTATAAAACTATAGTTATTTTACAAAGATTTTTTTGAAGCTTGGGTTTTGCCTCCACTTGACCGCACCGGTTTCGCATCGTATTATAAACACGATCTCTCTCGCTTCTCACAACCACAAAGGTTTGAAATTGATCTCGTGTGTTATCAATGATGTTTCGTTATGTGGTCTGGCAAGAAGCAAGAGCCAGGGATTTATATTATAAATTTTTGGGCTCTTTCCTTGTCATTCTTCCTTGGTAAGAGCTCAGCTTCGTCTTACAAACATAAGTGGGAATTATTTTCTTTTTTTAACTGCCACCCAAGACAGCAGACTTTGAATATTTGGCCCATGCAATGTCGGTCACTACGTGTGTGTATATATATATATATATATATATATATATATATATATATATATATATATATATATATATATATATATATATATTTTTTTTTTTTTTTTTTTTTTTTTTTTTTTTTATACTTTGTCGCTGTCTCCCGCGTTTGCGAGGTAGCGCAAGGAAACAGACGAAAGAAATGGCCCCCCCCCCCCCCATACACATGTACATACACACGTCCACACACGCAAATATACATACCTACACAGCTTTCCATGGTTTACCCCAGACGCTTCACATGCCTTGATTCAATCCACTGCCAGCACGTCAACCCCTGTATACCACATGACTCCAATTCACTCTATTCCTTGCCGTCCTTTCACCCTCCTGCATGTTCAGGCCCCGATCACACAAAATCTTTTTCACTCCATCTTTCCACCTCCAATTTGGTCTCCCTCTTCTCCTCGTTCCCTCCACCTCCGACACATATATCCTCTTGGTCAATCTCTCCTCACTCATTCTCTCCATGTGCCCAAACCATTTCAAAACACCCTCTTCTGCTCTCTCAACCACGCTCTTTTTATTTCCACACATCTCTCTTACCCTTACGTTACTTACTCGATCAAACCACCTCACACCACACATTGTCCTCAAACATCTCATTTCCAGCACATCCATCCTCCTGCGCACATCTCTATCCATAGCCCACGCCTCGCAACCATACAACATTGTTGGAACCACTATTCCCTCAAACATACCCATTTTCGCTTTCCGAGATAATGTTCTCGACTTCCACACATTTTTCAAGGCTCCCAAAATTTTCGCCCCCTCCCCCACCCTATGATCCACTTCCGCTTCCATGGTTCCATCCGCTGACAGATCCACTCCCAGATATCTAAAACACTTCACTTCCTCCAGTTTTTCTCCATTCAAACTCACCTCCCAATTGACTTGACCCTCACCCCTACTGTACCTAATAACCTTGCTCTTATTCACATTTACTCTCAACTTTCTTCTTTCACACACTTTACCAAACTCAGTCACCAGCTTCTGCAGTTTCTCACATGAATCAGCCACCAGCGCTGTATCATCAGCGAACAACAACTGACTCACTTCCCAAGCTCTCTCATCCCCAACAGACTTCATACTTGCCCCTCTTTCCAGGACTCTTGCATTTACCTCCCTTACAACCCCATCCATAAACAAATTAAACAACCATGGAGACATCACACACCCCTGCCGCAAACCTACATTCACTGAGAACCAATCACTTTCCTCTCTTCCTACACGTACACATGCCTTACATCCTCGATAAAAACTTTTCACTGCTTCTAACAACTTGCCTCCCACACCATATATTCTTAATACCTTCCACAGAGCATCTCTATCAACTCTATCATATGCCTTCTCCAGATCCATAAATGCTACATACAAATCCATTTGCTTTTCTAAGTATTTCTCACATACATTCTTCAAAGCAAACACCTGATCCACACATCCTCTACCACTTCTGAAACCGCACTGCTCTTCCCCAATCTGATGCTCTGTACATGCCTTCACCCTCTCGATCAATACCCTCCCATATAATTTACCAGGAATACTCAACAAACTTATACCTCTGTAATTTGAGCACTCACTCTTATCCCCTTTGCCTTTGTACAATGGCACTATGCACGCATTCCGCCAATCCTCAGGCACCTCACCATGAGTCATACATACATTAAATAACCTTACCAACCAGTCAACAATACAGTCACCCCTTTTTTAATAAATTCCACTGCAATACCATCCAAACCTGCTGCCTTGCCGGCTTTCATCTTCCGCAAAGCTTTTACTACCTCTTCTCTGTTTACCAAATCATTTTCCCTAACCCTCTCACTTTGCACACCACCTCGACCAAAACACCCTATATCTGCCACTCTGTCATCAGACACATTCAACAAACCTTCAAAATACTCATTCCATCTCCTTCTCACATCACCGCTACTTGTTATCACCTCCCCATTTGCGCCCTTCACTGAAGTTCCCATTTGCTCCCTTGTCTTACGCACCCTATTTACCTCCTTCCAGAACATCTTTTTATTCTCCCTATACATATTTTCATATGTATATATATGTATGTGTGTGTGTGTGTGTGTATGTGCGTATGTATGTGTATGTGTGTGTGTGTGTATATGTATATATATGTGTATATTATCCCTGGGGATAGGGGTGAAAGAATACTTCCCACGTATTCCTCGCGTGTCGTAGAAAGCGACTAGAGGGGACGGGAGCGGGGGGCCGGAAATCCTCCCCTCCTTGTATTAACTTTCTAAAATGGGAAACAGAAGAAGGAGTCACGCGGGGAGTGATCATCCTCCTCGAAGGCTCAGAGTGGGATGCCTAAATGTGTGTGGATGTAACCAAGATGTGAAAAAAGGAGAGATAGGTAGTATGTTTGAGGAAAGGAACCTGGATGTTTTGGCTCTGAGTGAAACGAAGCTCAAGGGTAAAGGGGAAGAGTGGTTTGGAAATGTCTGGGGAGTGAAGTCAGGGGTTAGTGAGAGGACAAGAGCAAGGGAAGGAGTAGCAATACTCCTGAAACAGGAGTTGTGGGAGTATGTGATAGAATGCAAGAAAGTAAATTCTCGATTAATATGGGTAAAACTGAAAGTTGATGGAGAGAGGTGGGTGATTATTGGTGCATATGCACCTGGGCATGAGAAGAAAGATCATGAGAGGCAAGTGTTTTGGGAGCAGCTAAATGAGTGTGTTAGCGGTTTTGATGCACGAGACCGGGTTATAGTGATGGGTGATTTGAATGCAAAGGTGAGTAATGTGGCAGTTGAGGGAATAATTGGTATGCATGGGGTGTTCAGTGTTGTAAATGGAAATGGTGAAGAGCTTGTAGATTTATGTGCTGAAAAAGGACTGATGATTGGGAATACCTGGTTTAAAAAGCGAGATATACATAAGTATACTTATGTAAGTAGGAGAGATGGCCAGAGAGCGTTATTGGATTACGTGTTAATTGACAGGCGCGCGAAAGAGAGACTTTTGGATGTTAATGTGCTGAGAGGTGCAACTGGAGGGATGTCTGATCATTATCTTGTGGAGGCTAAGGTGAAGATTAGTATGGGTTTTCAGAAAAGAGGAGTGAATGTTGGGGTGAAGAAGGTGGTGAGAGTAAGTGAGCTTGGGAAGGAGACCTGTGTGGGGAAGTACCAGGAGAGACTGTGTACAGAATGGAAAAAGGTGAGAACAATGGAAGTAAGGGGAGTGGGGGAGGAATGGGATGTATTTAGGGAATCAGTGATGGATTGCGCAAAAGATGCTTGTGGCATGAGAAGAGTGGGAGGTGGGCTGTTTAGAAAGGGTAGTGAGTGGTGGGATGAAGAAGTAAGAGTATTAGTGAAAGAGAAGAGAGAGGCATTTGGACGATTTTTGCAGGGAAGAAATGCAATTGAGTGGGAGAAGTATAAAAGAAAGAGACAGGAGGTCAAGAGAAAGGTGCAAGAGGTGAAAAAAAGGGCAAATGAGAGTTGGGGTGAGAGACTATCAGTAAATATATATATATATGGGAATGAATAAAGGCAGACAGTGTGAATTGTGTGCATGTGTATATATGTATATGTCTGTGTGTGTATATATGTGTGTACATTGAGATATATGGGTATGTATATTTGCGTGTGGGGACGTGTATGTATATACATGTGTATGAGGGTGGGTTGGGCCATTTCTTTCGTCTGTTTCCTTGCGCTACCTCGCAAACGCGGGAGACAGCGACAAAGCAAAATAAAAAATAAATTAATATATATATATATATATATATATATATATATATATATATATATATAAAGGGTAAATCTGATAACTGAAGTACTTGTTTGCTCCTAACTATCACCCCCAGAATGAGGGAAAATTTGTGTAAACAGGTACAGTGAGGTTTGGCTACGGCAATAAACAAAGGACGAATCAAACTAAAGACTAATTACTTGACATTGATCTAATGATGATTACCCTGCTTACCACAATGGACACAAATGGGCACTTTCTGGTATTCTCTCAGCGTGTCAGGGTATTCATATATATGTTTACGTGCTGTCAGTGGACCAAACTAGGGCATGTGAGGCGTCTGGGGTCTGGATGTGGTGGATAGGGAGCTGTGGTTTCGGTGCATTACACATGACAGCTTGAGAAGGGATGTGAGCAGATTTGGCCATTTCTGTTCCTGACGCTACCTCACTAACGAGGGAAATAGCGAACGGATGAAAAAAATATATATATATCCTAATTCTTAAGGTAGATTTATTCACTTCAGACGCAATGAACCAAACCTTCCAAAGAATTATAGAGAAATATAAATAATCCAACATAGAAATATCTAACTAAAAACAGAATCAAATAATAATAATAATAATAATAATAATAATAATAATATTATTATTATTATTATTATTATTATTATTATTATTATTATTATTCACAAAAGTTCTCCAAAATTCCATCACAATCGTTCAAAACTGTCACAATTAACCAAAATAATAATCCTAGCGAAAACAAAAACATAAAAAAAAATATAACGAAACAAAAAAAAATCTATCACCAGCCCAAACCATCGATAATATCCAGCAAAACAAGAACAAAAAAAAAAAAGACAGTCACTTATAAATTTGTGACATGATAACGGGACACCATGAATGTTGTATATATATATATATATATATATATATATATATATATATATATATATATATATATATATATATATATATACCCAACAAAACATTAACCGCCAAATTAAACCATATTATCCAATGATCCGACATGAGGAAATGCAATATTCACAATTCACAAAACCAGGAACTACGCTACGCCATTCCAGAACATACCATCTCACATATACCATCACACACACACTACAGCCACCACCCTTCCATAAACAACCACACACAAACCCCACAACAACCCATAAACCACCCCACAACCCATAAACCACCCCACAACCCATAAACCACCCCAAAAACAACATAGGAAACTTGCCTTGGACAGGAGCCCCTGCGAAGTAGAGCGGACCCTCCCGTTGCCCGCTGGTCACTGACGCCGGCCTGGGGTACTGTAGTCAACGACCTCCTCCCTCCCTCCCTCGCTCGCTCACACACTCCCTCCCTACGTCACACCCTCCCTCCCTCACTCCCTTCGTCGCTCTGTCACTCCCTCCCTCTCCTCCCTCCCTCCCTACGTCCCACCCTCCCTCCCTCCCTCACACACTCCCTCCCTCCCTCACACACTCCCTCCCTCCCTCCCTCCCTCTCCTCCCTCCCTCACTCCTTCCCTCCCTCACTCCCTCCCTCGCACCTGGGTCGGTCGGTCCCGTTCCAAGTGACGTCAACTCGTTTCGCCCAGACCTCCATCACCTCAGTCCAGTTCCCACTTCCATATTAACTCCTGAAGGCGAATAATAAAAATAAATTCCCTTTCATTTAAATAAAAATAAGCCGAGGCGAATATAAAAATAAATCCCCTTTAATTAAATAAGAATAACCTGATGTTTTAAGGTGTATAAATACGGAAGTGAATATTATGCGTTTAGTGATATTATTATTATAATTTTTTATGCCCGCGAAAGCTGGAGATGATGGGTTATGCTTTTTTGGCGCCAACCCCCTTTTTTTTTAGGTGGGTCATGGCTGTTTTTTTTCCGTAGTGGTGTCCCACTGCCCCGCCCACTGCGACGGGTGATCTAAATATTATTTCCTGGGTGTTGCCAGTGGTGGTGGTGGTGGCTGAGTGTGGTAACACAGGCAACAGGCGACGTTGTTTGGTTTGTACCGCAGTGGTGCCCTAGTTACTGTTTGTTCTTTGTTTGTACCGCAGTGGAGCCCCGGTTACTGTTGTTTGTGCCGCAGTGGTGCCCCAGTTACTGTTGTTTGTACCGCAGTGGTGCCCTAGTTACTGTTTGTTCTTTGTTTGTACCGCAGTGGAGCCCCAGTTACTGTTGTTTGTACCGCAGTGGTGCCCCAGTTACTGTTGTTTGTACCGCAGTGGTGCCCCAGTTACTGTTTTTTTGTTTGTACCGCAGTGGAGCTCCAGTTACTGTTGTTTGTACCGCAGTGGAGCCCCAGTTACTGTTGTTTTGTTTGTACCACAGTGGAGCCCCAGTTACTGTTGTTTGTTTGTACCGCAGTGGAGCTCCAGTTACTGTTGTTTGTACCGCAGTGGAGCTCCAGTTACTGTTGTTTGTACCGCAGTGGTGCCCCAGTTACTGTTTGTTCTTTGTTTGTACCGCAGTGGAGCCCCAGTTACTGTTGTTTTGTTTGTACCACAGTGGAGCCCCAGTTACTGTTGTTTGTTTGTACCGCAGTGGAGCCCCAGTTACTGTTTGTTCTTTGTTTGTACCGCAGTGGAGCCCCAGTTACTGTTGTTTTGTTTGTACCACAGTGGAGCCCCAGTTACTGTTTGTTCTTTGTTTGTACCGCAGTGGAGCCCCAGTTACTGTTGTTTGTACTGCAGTGGAGCCCCGGTTACTGTTGTTTGTACTGTAGTGGAGCCCCAGTTACTGTTGTTTGTACCGCAGTGGTGCCCCAGTTACTGTTTGTTTGTACCGCAGTGGTGCCCCAGTTACTGTTGTTTGTACCGCAGTGGTGCCCCAGTTACTGTTTGTTTGTTTGTACCGCAGTGGAGCCCCAGTTACTGTTGTTTGTACCGCAGTGGTGCCCCAGTTACTGTTTGTTTGTTTGTACCGCAGTGGAGCCCCAGTTACTGTTGTTTGTACCGCAGTGGTGCCCCAGTTACTGTTTGTTTGTTTGTACCGCAGTGGAGCCCCAGTTACTGGTGGTTTGTTTGTACCGCAGTGGAGCTCCAGTTACTGTTGTTTGTACCGCAGTGGAGCCCCAGTTACTGTTGTTTTGTTTGTACCACAGTGGAGCCCCAGTTACTGTTGTTTGTACCGCAGTGGTGCCCCAGTTACTGTTGTTTTGTTTGTACCACAGTGGAGCCCCAGTTACTGTTGTTTGTACCGCAGTGGAGCCCCGGTTACTGTTGTTTTGTTTGTACCACAGTGGAGCCCCAGTTACTGTTGTTTTGTTTGTACCACAGTGGAGCTCCAGTTACTGTTGTTTGTACCGCAGTGGAGCCCCGGTTACTGTTGTTTTGTTTGTACCACAGTGGAGCCCCAGTTACTGTTGTTTTGTTTGTACCACAGTGGAGCCCCAGTTACTGTTGTTTGTACCACAGTGGAGCTCCAGTTACTGTTGTTTGTACCGCAGTGGTGCCCCAGTTACTGTTTGTTTGTTTGTACCGCAGTGGAGCCCCAGTTACTGGTGGTTTGTTTGTACCGCAGTGGAGCCCCAGTTACTGTTTGTTGTTTGTTTGTACCGCAGTGGAGCCCCAGTTACTGTTGTTTGTACCACAGTGGAGCCCCAGTTACTGTTGTTTGTACCGCAGTGGAGCCCCAGTTACTGTTGTTTTGTTTGTACCACAGTGGAGCCCCACATATTGTTGTTTGTACCACAGTGGAGCCCCACATATTGTTGTTTGTACCACATTTACATCCCAGGTACTGTTGTTTGTACCACTGTGAAGCCCCCACATACTGTTTGCACCTCACTGAAGCCCTGCGAATTGTTTGCACCACTGTGAAGCCCCCACATACTGTTTGCACCTCACTGAAGCCCTGCGTATTGTTTGCACCACAGGTGTTGCTTCGTACCACTGTAAGCTTCCACAGGTGCTGCTGGATGTAGCAGGAGCTCAAAAGCCCAGCAGATGTTCCGCATACCACAGCAATGGTTGACAGGTGTTCTCCGTGGATCAGAGGGGAAAATAGACAGGTGTTGCTTGACAGGTGTTCTCCGTGGATCAGAGGGAACACAGACAGGTGTTGCTTGACAGGTGTTCTCCGTGGATCGGAGGGGAAAATAGACAGGTGTTGTTGGACGGGTGTTCTCCGTGGACTAGAGGGAAAAATAGACAGGTGTTGCTGGACGGTGTGTTCTCTGTGGATCAGATGGGGAAATAGACAGGTGTTGCTTGACGGGTGTTCTCCGTGGATGAGAGAACAGACAGGTGTTGCTTGACAGGTGTTCTCTGTGGATGAGAGAACAGACAGGTGTTGCTTGACAGGTGTTCTCCGTGGATCAGAGGGAAAAACAGACAGGTGTTCTGGACAGGTGTTCTCCATGGATCAGAGAGAACAGACAGGTGTTGCTTGTGACCGGAAAACTCGTTTGGTTAGGTTAGGTCGTTGACTGATGAAGAATATACGGGATTATTTCCAACAGGTCTGGTCCCCAGTCCCCACTGGAGAGGGGGTACTGGTCACCAGCCACCACAGGAGAGGGGGTACTGGTCACCAGCCACCACTGGTGAAGGTATACTGGTCACCAGCCACCACTGGTGAAGGTATACTGGTCTCCAGCCACCACTGGTGAAGGTATACTGGTCACCAGCCACCACTGGTGAGGGTATACTGGTCACCAGCCACCACTGGTGAGGGTACACCTCGAACTCATTTCCATACACCTCTTACAATCCTCTACCATCGGTCTTGCTTCGAGAACAAAACCAATGGTTACACACAGCTTCTCTCTCTCTCTCTCTCTCTCTCTCTCTCTCTCTCTCTCTCTCTCTCTCTCTCTCTCTCTCTCTCTCTCTCTCTCTTAAGTGTTACGTTACCAGCCCCCCCCCCCCCCAGGCCACCGTAACACACGGGTCATAACGGCCTCCCCGAGCACTTGACCTGGTAACCAACTCACACGTCAGTGCGACCAGCGACGTGTTTGGCTGGCTGGGGACGCCCCAGCTTCAGTTAACCCCCCCCCCCCCCCCCCCCCCCAGCCTGAAGGTGTAAACAGGTTCACAGGAAATGCCTGAAAGTTTCAGTTCAACACCACCACCACCGAGTTCCATATTCCATCGTCCATTCTCAAAAGATAAATGAACGAACGGAAAATAACTGACAAGTCTACACCCATAGGATAGAGCACAATAGAGTTTGTTTGGATAGAGCACAATAGAGTTGTTTGGATAGAGTACAATAGAGTTTGGATAGAGCACAATAAAGTTTGTTTGGATAGAGCACAATAGAGTTTGTTTGGATAAAGCACAAATAGAGTTGTTTGGATAGAGCACAAATAGAGTTGTTTGGATAGAGCACAAATAGAGTTTGTTTGGATAGAGCACAATAGAGTTTGTTTGGATAAAGCACAAATAGAGTTGTTTGGATAGAGCACAATAGAGTTTGTTTGGATAGAGCACAAATAGAGTTGTTTGGATAGAGCACAATAGAGTTGTTTGGATAGAGCACAATAGAGTTTGTTTGGATAGAGCACAATAAAGTTTGTTTGGATAGAGCACAATAGAGTTTGTTTGGATAAAGCACAATAGAGTTTGTTTGGATAGAGCACAATAGAGTTTGTTTGGATAGAGCACAATAGAGTTTGTTTGGATAGAGCACAATAGAGTTTGTTTGGATAAAGCACAAATAGAGTTGTTTGGATAGAGCACAATAGAGTTTGTTTGGATAGAGCACAATAGAGTTTGTTTGGATAGAGCACAATAAAGTTTGTTTGGATAGAGCACAATAGAGTTTGTTTGGATAGAGAACAATAGAGTTTGTTTGGATAGAGCACAAATAGAGTTGTTTGGATAGAGCACAATAGAGTTTGTTTGGATAGAGCACAAATAGAGTTTGTTTGGCCATGTTACCAACACCTGACCTCGAAGCTAACCATCTTCACACACACTAGGGTCAGCAAGGGGGAGGGTGTTGCAGTGTGTGTGTGTCAGGTCAGCGCCTTCCTACCCGTCAGGAGGTCAAAGGGCGTGGATGGTTGCATGTCTTCCTCCTGACCACACACACATACCTGGTGATCAGGCTCACCCACAGCAAAAACTTGACAGGTTAAGTACAAAGGGGGGGGATCTATTTACCTCTACTGTAAGTTGGCTCGAGTATTGGTAACTTCCCTCCTACTGAAATTATTATTATCATTATCATTATTAGCATTAATCTATTTATACTGTATTTATTATGTCTATTTACCTCTACTGTAAGTTGGCTCGAGTATTGGTAACTTCCCTCCTACTAAAATTATTATTATCATTATCATTATTAGCATTAATCTATTTATATTGTATTTATTATGTCTATTTACCTCTACTGTAAGTTTGGCTCGAGTATTGGTAACTTCCCTCTTGCTAAAATTATTATTATCATTATCATTATTAGTATTAATCTATTCATATTGTATTTATTATGTCTATTTACCTCTACTGTAAGCTGGCTCGAGTATTGGAAACTTTCCTGTGTTCTACCCTCTTGCTAAAATCATTATTATCATTATCATTATTAGTATTGATTTCTTTATATTGTGTTTATTATATTTCGTCGCTGTCTCCCGCGTTAGCGAGGTAGCGCAAGGAAACAGACGAAAGAATGGCCCAACCCACCCACATACACATGTATATACATGTTATTATTATTATTATTATTATTATTATTATTATTATTATCATTATTATTATCATTAATATCATTATTATTATCATTATTATTATTATTATTATTATTATTATTATTATTATTATTGCTATTATTATTATTATTATCATTATTATTATTATTATTATTATTATTATTATCATCGTAATCCCTTATTGTTGTTGTTCACGCAGATGTCATGTACGTGTGTGGGACGTCACTAAAGCTATCGTTAATGCTTAGGGTAAACCTATCTATCTCTGTGAGAGCCTATCTATCTCGCCACACAGTATGATGATGGACCACCAGCCACACAGGGCGAGGGACAAGAACAGCAATTAATCTAGAACTCCCACCAGGATATTCATGAGCAGAGCGGCATCAAGAAGATAATATCATAATCTTTTCTTAGATACCATGGCTTAGATATCATGGCGAATGATGATGATAATAAAATTGATATCAGACTCACTCACCTCCATTGGCAACACACCCAACAGACCTTGGTCAAGGTGTATGTGCAGTGAGTATATGTCTTCAGCGCCTATATAGAACTTAAGAGTCGTTTATGTTCCTGTTATAACCAAGTCATACGTGAGTACACCACACCTGGCTATTATCTTCCATCAAGAAACACACACAAGGTTGTTAAACATACCTTAATCAACAATGTCTACGTTGAACTCCGACTTCGACTTGGAACTGAGAGAGAAAATGATTTCGTACAAGCCTCACAACGGCGGAAAACTATAAGCAACAAAATCTATAACCACAACCAGATGGTCAAAAGCGTACAAGACAAATGAAAGTGTACTGAACATCACATTCATAAACACCACCTCACAACACAACAAAGTCAAGCTAGTCAGCTCCTATAGAAACACACAACCCCCCCAAAAATACACCATGACACATTACAAGAATCCAGTGTAGTTTATACATTCAAAATGTCTACAAGGAGACTGTTAAGAAACTCTTTACTAACATGAGTTACGTCCATTGGGAAGCACAACCTGTGTCCACACAGTCCACAACACACCCCTCGACGACACCTCCTACACAGGAAAGCTCCCATTAAAACTACACATCACCGAGAAGTACACACAACAGCTCTCATCACACAAGACACCATCTTGAAATCTACGAGGGTATTACGCCATGAACAAAGCACAAAGAGGCCTTACACAACACCGCCATGTGTGTGTTTTTGTGTTACCGGACTCCTCCATGACATTACGCTGCAAGTGAAGTCACATTTTTGCGAGGCTGTATCAAACTGGGAGTGCGGTCTCGTCCATTAATGACTTTCAGTCCAAAGGAGTCCACATATACCTGCTACTGGAACTAACGCAGCCTTTAGAAATGTAACACCTGGGTAATACCAGAACTCCATCATAGAAATCAGTTTTGTTATATATATATATATATATATATATATATATACGAATAAAGTGCATAGAAACGCCCTCCTTCATAGAACATACAAACCTCCAACAGCCAGGATCGAACCCGGGACCCCCGTGCCACAGGCGAGAATGTAACCGCTAGGCTACGGCCTTGGCTAATAGGAAATAACTATTCGAATACTACGTACTCGAATACCCTTCGTCTCACGTTGATGAGCAACGGGGTCTACACCGGTTATTTCCTAACAGGCGCACATAGCCAGCAGATGGCATTTTACCGAACCTAACTGTACAACGCGGAGGTATATGAATACGAATAAAGTGCATATGAATGCAATAAAGTGCATATGAATGCAAGCAACACCATCCTCAACATGTCTTAGGGGACGACAAAAAGTGGGTGGGGTAGCCACACTTCTGTCAAAGCTTCATAGCTGTGGAGTCCTTCATGGGACAAATCTTTCCCCTAGTCCCCTTCAGTTTTGTACCTCCACACAAACACGAACAAATCACAGGGTGAAAGTCCACTTGTGTGCAGATGGGCCATCCAACACCCTTGGAGTACTGCATCATGCAGCAATGTCCTTCCCCAAAGTAATCCAACATAGACTCCCTTAAAGTATGACAGGTTTGAATCCAACCTGGACTTTTTTTCCTATATCCCTGAGTGGTCAACCAATCCTACATAGCAAAACTCTAGCCAAAGTGCTACATACCAGCATGAGATTCGCTCCCCATATTACCTGCATTAACATACAACATAATTGCCTTGGAAGACCTCACCAGTACCAGCTTCAGACAAGATAAAGGAGTTCTTCATTATCTTCGACACAGTTTATTCGTATCAACCTGCACTATGCTTTACCTGCCTGGTCACTAATCCTTTCACAAGTAAAAGTTTCATAACTCCAAAACCACCTAACACAGAGCACTTAATAACTAGTTGATTAACAACAACAAGACATTCGGTACCTACTGCACAATGAAGCAAAAATATTTTTCCAAAACAGTTCCACCTCAACATTGCTTGACACACAATTCTTTGCGAGAATACACCACTAAAGTTACTTCATCACCGTTCACTAATCCCCTAGCAAAACTAAAATGCTCACTCTTCATTAAACTGTACTCATAAATCCCCCACTTCCCCAACATACACAACTGAACAAATATATCCTTATTATAATAACAACCACTAATTCTCCCCCATCCAGACGTCTAATACTCCACTCCCCACATATGTTCAAGTTTTATTTTCTTGTCAGCATTCTTCACACTACCTACCCATCCAGCATTACAAACATCGATTTCTTGGTAACTTGGGACCCCTCATGCCCAAAGTGCAAGATGCACTGGACACACCAAGCACCTATATAAACTCACACCACAAAAAAGGCACAGAATATCACCACACTTCTTGACCTGTAGTCCCATCTATGGGAGGCCCACTGATGGAAAAATCCCCAAGCTGGAAGGTTATGACATTCAGATAAATAGGAAATTTTGGTCACCAAATCAGAAGAGATTACAGTATGGCAGTGTAGATCACTCCATCAACTGCCTTTTGCTCCTAAGACCACTGATATGTAGTTGTCCAGAGTACCACATGGAGCTGTAGTCTTCCAAACTATTCATATGTTAGTCAAGGGGTGGGTCTTAATGTGGAGGAGAAAGTCTTTGAGTTCGTATCATTTCCATTTACCTTTCAACTTCATTTTACTCTCTGAATCTTCCTTAATTGAACTGTGAATTTTGTACACTCACGAAGTCTCTCATATCAATTGTTTATGAATTAAAGAACAATGAGTGATAGACAAGACTGAAAAACATTCCCATTTCATTGTTAAATCCAAGACCAACAGATGCCGTGTTGGTGTCAGGTAGTGAAACTCTGAATGGAGGTAGTATGAAGCTATGAGTAAACAAGTATCAGGATGTCCTCACCAGAGGTTCAGAGATAAGAGGATTACAGGATCACACCAGGAAACAATAGCTGAAAGGAAGAATGATCTGGGGGGAACAGCCTATGTGGAGGGATAACATTTGGGAAGAAGATTTAGACAAGAACCTTGTGCAGCAGGCGATGTACGTAGGCCGAGCTAGACAGGTCTGGAGGGGGTTTGTAATGATGATATGCAAGAGGGAAGTACCCACAAGAATGTAGAAAATCTTAGAGGCATTAAAAGACCTGCTAGTGTGCGAGATGAGAATATAAGAGCAAGGTACAGAGAAGGGAAGATTGAGGTTAGAAGCATGAGAAATGAGATCCATATGGAAGGAATAACACCATAGAATTTCTATTAGACAGATTAAAGATTATACAAAGTGATGTAAACAAATGAGAAGCGAGATACTGAGATGGAGATGAAAATTGTGAAATATTTCCTTTTTTCAACACAAAATCATGGCTTTCTGACTGAATATTAAGAAAGAACACTTCAAATATAGATAGGCAAGAAAGATGACAAAGCTCGTTAAGATCAAGTGTACAGAGACCCAATTAGCTGAAGGGATAGACTGCTTATCACATCTGCATCTAAAATCACACTCCAAAAAGGATTAAATGAAAGAGATTCTATATTGAATGGACATTTAATTAGTGATCTAACATAAATACAAACTGCTACTGATTCAGCTCCTTTGGTAAATTGAATAAATAAGAGTTTACTGCCTGTGCATTCCTGTGGTATTTACATCCATCCAGTGTTGCTTCTGAACCCAAGGCACTCCAGGAACATCAGCCAGCACCAGGGCTGACCCACTCCTGCAGGAGCCTAACTTAGCTAACTCTGCTTGACACGTCCATGGGTGCATTTAAGGATAACCCACCAAGTATGGCGGTTTTTATCCTTGAGTACAGTATCTTAACCAATGAGTAAAGTACAATCATTACATCCCTAAGATACAGCGACTTATTTTAAGAAATACATATCGCTGGCTCAAAGGGGTTAAATGTGAATCGAAGGTACATGAGTTTTGTTAAATAAAAAAAAAAAAAAGTAAAGCTGGTAGAGTGTGGGTTATGGTGCATTTTCTGTAGTGCCACACCCAGCCACATGAGGAGAAACCTCCCAGCTGCACTACAAAAGACATTTTATACATACCTCACCATATACATCACAACATTACAGTCTTAATGCATCCATCAGAAAACCACTTCTGATGTTTAATCTATAAAATATTCAGCTCAAGGATTGGCTCCTACCCTTCACTCTCAAAACAGAACAGAAGTCATTAAACTTTAAAAGAGACTGTCTTCCAGGTACAACTAAGTTCTGCAACCTGGTAAATATGTGGGCACTAGAGAGGATAATGCATTTAGTATTATCTTGTTGTTAGGCTCCTCAAGCCTTGGGGTTTTTATAGGCACCCATAAACAGAACGTTTTTGGTAAGATTGTCATAAATGACAAATAGGAATGGATGATTACATTCGAACTTCTCAGGACTCAAAGGCTTAGCAATTCTCCAGGAGATGAAAGCTGTGGCTGCTGCTGCCTCCGTCCCTTCCTCCGACACCTCCACGAAGGCTTTGTGAATGCTCTTCCCAACACTTAGGTTTTCGAAGGGAGCAAAGGTAGTCAGGTTGGCTTGCTGGCTGAAGAGGTCATTGATGCCCATTCGAGACAAAGCCTGCATGGAAGAAATTGTTAGGCTGAGCTTTCGATGAAAAATTTTCAAAGTAATAAAATTTATGTGCTCCATCCTTTGACAGTGTTGGTAAAGCTCTACAACACCAATCTCATTCTCAATATCTGTAAATACATCAAAAACATGCACCACAGACTTTGGTGAGATATGCACACAGTTTGTATGGTCTTAGATTCAATTTGTGAACCCTGATGTATGATACCTGTGAAGCAAGTGAAATGGCAAGCATCCCAGACTGTCAGTCAGCCATATGGCTGCAAAAGGCCCACCAAGATAAGATTCTCAAAACTAAAGTGTTGCCTGCCTCTGAGTGGTGTTCTAGGCCAGCATGTAGAGAAAAATGAGCCTTCGGGCAATGACAAAGGTGCTGGGCCTCAGGGGAACAAGAATCCAGAAATGACTAAATAGTTTATCAGGAGGAGTAATTACAAGATGCAATAGAGATGTGATGCCATACGTGGATAAAGACTGCAGGAGGTTAACAAATGTGTACTGACCAGAAAAATAATAAATAATAATTATCCCTGAGGACAAAGGAGAAAGAATACTTCCCATGTATTTCCTGTGTCGCAAGAGGCGACTAATAGGGGAGGGAGCGGGAAGCTGGAAATCCTCCTCTCCAGTTTTCACTTTTCCAAAAGAAGGAACAGAGAAGGGGGGCCAAGTGAGGATTTTCCCTCTTAGGCTCGGTCCTCTGTTCTTAACACTACCTCGCCAATACAGGAAATTGCAAAGCTGTACAAAAAAAATAATAGTATAATAAATATGAAATTATGTAGGAACATCAATACAGGTGTGGGGGCCATACTTACATCTATCAATTCATTCTCCACCATCTGTTCCAGCTTGAACTTGGGAATGACCACCTCAATCTGCGTGCGCCACATGTTGTCGAAGGCTTCATGCATCAGAGTGCCATTAAGACGCTCCACCATAGCATTAAAGCCATTCTCACCGGAGATAAAAGGAGGGAGCATGATGTACATGGATACTGCCTCTCCTGTGTATGGCAGCTCTAGAATGTGTGCCCCAAGTTCCTCAGACACTCCTGCACCATAAGAAAATAATCATTATTATCATATTATTATTATTATATTTAACTGCCATCTCCTAAGTTAGTGAGGTAGCACAAGGAAACAGAAAAGGAATGGCCCAACCCACCCACATACACATGTATATACATAAACGCCCACACACACACATATACATACACATACATTTCAACGTAAACATACATATACATACATGAAATAGCATTCCCCTTCCTCCTCCTCCAGCAAGGCAGTGGCAGGAACAGACAAAAAAAAAAAGGCCACATTTGTTCACACTCAGCCTCTAGCTGTTATGTGTAATGCATCAAAACCACAGCTCCCTTTCCACATCCAGGCCCTACAGACCTTTCCATAGTTTACCCCAGATGCTTCACATGCCCTGGTTCAATCCAATGACAGCACATCCATCCCGGTATACCACATCGTTCCAATTCACTCTATTCCTTGCACACCTTTCACCTTCCTGTATCTTCAGGCCCTGACTGCTCAAAATCATTTTCACTCTATCCTTCCACCTCCAATTTGGTTTCCCGCTTCTCCTTCTTCCCTCCACCTCTGACAAATATATCCTCTTTGTCAATCTTTCCTCCCTCATTCTCTCCATGTGTCCAAACCATTTCAACACACCCTCTTCTGCTCTCTCAACCACACTCTTTTTATCATCACACATCTCTCTTACCCTTTCATTACTTACTAGATCAAACCATCTCACACCATACATTGTCCTCATACATTTCCAACACATTCACCCTCCTCCACACAACTGTATCTATAGCCCATGCCTCGCAACACCTCCAGAAGCTCATGGCCCCTGGACTTTTTCACCTTAAGTACCTTAATCAATAATACATTATTGTTATTGTTAAACATGTTTCCAAGCCCCTCTTTCAGTCATACCACTCCAACCACCCAACTAGAACACATTTGCCTTGAAGAGGATCCATGACCATGCAGGTGAGGCACATTTCAAAGTGAAGCAGATGAACTGTTTGTAGCAGATGTTAATGTTAAGGGATTCTTCTGCCTGTCCAAATCTTCTGTCAGTTAGTGCTTTGAGGTATCTAGTTTGTGTGTGCTGCTTTTGCACTGATGTTAGTGTGGGTAGTGAATGTTCCATGAATGTCATGTATGACATCCGAGAATGGCTGGAGTTTAGCTCAGTGGGAGTGACTGTTCATTCAAGGTGACCAGATGGTGTGAGCTGGGGTTACAAGAGTAATAAAAGATGTCCATGGAAATGTTGACATTCTGTTCTGGGCGAGTCACTGTTCTGATGGTGTAATGTATTACAGTATGTTGTATGTTGCTAGTGTGGTGTCAGGGTTTTGTAATGCAATTGTGAGGTAGTCTGCATATGAAGAAGTCTGCACAGGTACACTTACTTTACATTTACTTATCATAACCGATTTGTTTTCATGAAGAAATGTTAAATATGTTCACTAATCTTGAAATGAAAACTTGATGGTATGCGATCTTACACTTTTCATAGTTCATGCTTTTTGTGAGGGTAAGTTTTTAGTCAAAATATCCATAAAAGTCGAACTTTTTTTGTTGTATGTATAAGCAACTGCATAATAAATGGTTAGACTTTGCTATGTATTTTTTTGTGTATTTTCTTATATATCAGATACAGTATCTGTGTATCAAGAATGATAACTCTTACTGTACTTTCATGTAAAAAGAGTACTTGTTAGATCACATACAGTAATCCAATGTCTAAAATAATATATGATTTATGAACATAAAGGCATATGGCAGAAAAACTAACTTTAACTCCTGAAAAAGTATGGAAATTTTGAAATACAAGGGTCTGAGATGTATGCTGATGTTTTACCAGACAATGAATCTTTGATTATGGTATTTTTTCAATTGTATATCATATTAGAACAGCTTAATTCCATACATCTCAAACCCTTGTATTCCTTGTCTGAACATACGAACTTGGTAAAACAAAATGCTAATGTGGTATCAAGCGAGGCAAAAATTTCAAAATTTCCATCTCAGATTCAGTACTACTTTATAACACAAAGAGCTACAAATAAACAGCAGAAAAGCAGTCTGCTTGTTCACATTTACCAAAAGCACTTCAGTTTCTACTGAAATTATCTTCTGCAGAGTCAAATACTGTAAGCTTTATCATTCATTTTGATGTAAAGCTGATAAGTCAACTTACAATTGTAATTCACTGTAAAATCAAAACTGATCTATTATAAAAAGATTACTATTACTTCTGAGTTAACATGTTTGTAGATATGAGTGTATATTCTGTTTCTCCTGTTTATAAAAGCACAGTTCAAATGAATCACTGTCAGTTGTGGCATGCTATGTGGAACACGGTCAGGGTTTTCCTGACTTGTGGCAGCTGACTAAAATGGTTTTTTGGTGACAAATGCCTTTTAGTGAGTTTGAAAATCTGAAGCCTATCCTACAAGACTGGTTGTTGTATTAAACTAATCAAACAGCCAAAACAGCCATCTATAAAGCAAATTTTGTGTATGTTGTTTGTTGAAGAAGAGGAGAAACTATATTATCTCATATTTTTGGGCCTCCCTTGTCTTGAGCAGACTACCCTACACCTAAATGGTGTAGGGATCATTTATGCAAAACCCAATGAATTTAACCTTAGAAGAAAATTTCACTGTGGTATGCAAACAGGAAACATCATTTCCCATTCATGCAGCATCCAATGGTTTGACAAAAATGATCATATGATACAAACGTACACGATGGTAGCTATAGATAGACATGATTATGCATTCCTCACAATACACAAAGTTTGTAGCAAGGTTGCATATTAGCATTATTTTACATTACATTACTGAATAAGTTGTATCTTACCATCATTGTACATGACTTTTATATAAGTGTCTCCATGTAATGAGTCAGTAAAGAAGTACACAAGCCTTACCGTGGCGGAAGTTGCCCTTTTGGGACATCATGTCAACAAAGTGATAGTCCTCAGGTGTGGCATAGAAAAGGTGCTTTTGTGTTTGTGAAGTCTTGAACTGGTAAAGCCAAGTGCCCTTGAAGAAGGCAGCATTAGTCAACACCATCCTAGCATCAGACACATCAGCAGGATTCAACAGCCTTGGGATGCGGCCTTTGGTTGTGTTCCATACAAACTGGTTGATCTCCTCCGCTGCTTCAATAGGCTGTGGAAGGAGGTGGACAGTTACTTTTGGGTAACATCAAAGGAACAACTGAATTGCTAGGTACCTGGGGCACTGGTTTGCATATCACATGATGCAGAAAGTTTGTGGGTAGATGGGCATGTGGAATCTCCACATATCCCTGTTCTTACAAGCCTCCCCTGCATATGCTATTCTACACATTCTTCCAAAATTTCTTTCCTTTCAGTGCTTTTTCACTCTAACTCCCCATGTTAAAGGTTCTTTGCCTTTCACACCAATCCCTTTAATCATACTATCATACACTCTCCATAGAATCTCCTTGGAAACTCCCCATCTTGAACATGCACAAAACACCTAAAAAAATGTAAGCGAAAGAAATCCAACAAGGAGACCCTCTCTATATTAACTAAACTAACAATACTGTTTATGACTTTATCCACTAATGAAAAATGTAACTTAAACAAGAGAACATAGAAGCAAGATGTACTTGAATATGAAAGAATAAGATGAAAAAATGAGACAACATGCAGAAGTTCTGATAAAGAAAGAAGAAATGGTGTTATTCAGACTTACATTTGAAAAGTCAAGCAACGCCAGCTCATTTTGGAGGATCTCTTCAACACAAGGACGGAGTGCGACACTCTTGTCAAAGTAAGCACGGTTGGCCAAGTTGAAGGTGTAATCGCTTTTGTTCCTCTGCCTCATATCATACCTGCAGAAGCACGTGTGGAGGATTAGGGCACTCCCATACCTCGAGATGACTCCTTTATCAAAGTTACAGGAGGAGAGTTATGGGTGATTCATACTAGGAAGAACCCATGGTTTGTGAGGAGGTCTGTGATTCTTGGACCCTTGGTCTGTGTCAGTCAATGATCATCTTCATATAAATATTAATTTCAAATGACTACAGACTAAAGAAAGGATTCCTCAACTTTGGGAGAAAAATAAAAAGTTAACTCTATGCTTCTAGATACTCCTAATCTCTACAAAGAACCCTGCAACCTAAGCTTATTCAAAACTATTCTGCTGATGATAAACAGGACCTGACCTCATCATGTTTATGTAGGTTCACACACTCTCATGCCTCATGTGCCTGTTATTCATTCCTGCAATCTTATGACCAGCCACAAAACTGAACCTGTCGTCATGAGACTTGATGACATACGATAGCTTCCCACAGTGAGCTAGAGACACAACAGCCTTCCCTCCCCAGAGCTGGGAACACACGACAGCCTCCCCTCCTAGAGATGGCTAGACATGATAACCTCTCACCTGTAGCTGGTAAGACATGATCGCCTCCCCTCCTATAGATGGCTGGACATGATAACCTCCCCACCTGTAGGTGGTGAGACATTATGATAGCCTCCCCACCTGTAGGTGGAGACATTATGATAGCCCTCCCCCCCTGTAACTAGTGAGACATGATAGCCTCCCTTCCTGTAACTAGTGAGACATGATAGCCTCCCCACCTGTAGCTGGTGAGACGTGATAGCCTCCCCACCTGTAGCTGGTGAGACGTGATAGCCTCCCCACCTGTAGCTGGTGAGACGTGATAGCCTCCCCACCTGTAGCTGGTGATACATGATAGCCTCCCCACCTGTAGCTGGTGAGACGTGATAGCCTCCCCACCTGTAACTAGTCAGACATGATAACCTCCCCACCTGTAGCTGGTGAGACGTGATAGCCTCCCCTCTTGTAACTAGTGAGACGTAGTAGCCTCCCCACCTGTAGCTGGTGAGACATGATAACCTCCCTTCCTGTGAGCTGGGAAATTACACACTAGTCTCCCCTCCAATGAACTAGGAACACATGCTAGTCTCCCCTCCTATGAGCTAGGAACACATGCAAGTCTCCCTTCCTATGAGTTAGGAACACATGATAGGCTCCCTTCCTATGAGCTAGGAACACATGCTAGTCCCCCTTCCCATGAGCTAGGAACACATACAAGTCTCCCTTCCTATGAGCTAGGAACACATACAAGTCTCCCTTCCTATGAGCTAGGAACACATGCTAGTCCCCCTTCCCATGAGCTAGGAACACATACAAGTCTCCCTTCCTATGAGCTAGGAACACATGCTAGGCTCCCTTCCTATGAGCTAGGAACACATACAAGTCTCCCTTCCTATGAGCTAGGAACACATGCTAGTCCCCCTTCCCATGAGCTAGGAACACATACAAGTCTCCCTTCCTATGAGCTAGGAACACATGCTAGTCCCCCTTCCTATGAGCTAAGAACACATACAAGTCTCCCTTCCTATGAGCTAACAACACTATTGATTGTCATATTTAGGTGAGTATGATGTGTTTGCTAATACAAACTAATGAGTCTGAGTCAATCAATTAGTTCATGCTAATGATGGCTTTAAACCTTATGAAGTCATACTGCTGTTGCGTGTGATGTTATGAGGTTCTATGAGTAATGAGTGTCGTGAGATCATACACAGATGATGAGTATGTTATCATGAGGCCATATGACTGATGAGTATGATGTCTCATGAGGTCATAGGCTGGTACTGTGGAGGGTGATGACACTTGGGTGTGTGCTCAGGCGGGGAAGCAAGGAAGACTCACAAGAACCAGAGAAAGAGGAGGAGGAGGAGGTGGGGAAGCAAGCAAGACTCACAGGAACCAGAGGAGGAGGAGGAGGAGGAGAAGCAAGCAAGACTCACAGGAACCAGGGGAGGAGGAGGAGGAAGAGGAGGAGGGGAAGCAAGCAAGACTCACAGGAACCAGGGGAGGAGGAGGAGGAGAAGCAAGCAAGACTCACAGGAACTCGAGGGTTCTCCAGTTTTTGAGGGTGGAGACCTTGTCGGTGACCCTGAGGACGGACTCGAGCTCGGCCTCGGTGTTCCCCCCAGAGCCGAAGTAGGCCAGGGTGAGGGCGTTCCACACGCTGTACGGGGAGAAGAAGAAGTTGCTGCTGGTCGAGTTGTAAGGGAAGAGCTCCTTGAAGAGCTCCAAGCCGAAGTCGGTGATGGGGGAGAGATCGCTGCTGGCCGGGATGTCCAAATTGTCGTTCTCCGAGAAACACTGGCACCTGACGTGGGCCACTAGGGCCACTAGGGCCACCATCACCACAGCAGACCTCATGCCTTCCTGCAACACAAGGGTGAGGTGGTGAGTGGAGGTGTTGCTATCCTCCTGCAACACAACATGAGGTGAAAAAACGAGTCTGGTAGCCATCATCAACACTTTTTAGTTACAGGCACGCCACACCACACCTCATACCACATGACACCACACCACACCTCATACCACATGACACCACACCACACCTCATACCACATGACACCACACCACACCTCACCACAGTAATGTTATACATTTCACAACCACTCACACACACACACACACGTGACGCTTACCACTGTCCCACATTGCCCGTGTTTCTATCTCTCTACACGATGTGGGGCCCCTGTTTCTACCTACCTACACGGTGTGGGGCCCGTGTTTCTATCTCTCTACACGGTGTGGGGCCCCTGTCTCTACCTCCCTACACGGTGTGGGGCCCGTGTTTCTATCTCTCTACACGGTGTGGGGCCCCTGTTTCTACCTACCTACACGGTGTGGAGCCCGTGTTTCTATCTCTCTACACGGTGTGGGGCCCCTGTTTCTACCTACCTACACGGTGTGGGGCCCGTGTTTCTATCTCTCTACACGGTGTGGGGCCCGTGTTTCTATCTACACGGTGTGGGGCCCGTGTTTCTATCTCTCTACACGGTGTGGGGCCCGTGTTTCTATCTCTCTACACGGTGTGGGGCCCGTGTTTCTATCTCTCTACACGGTGTGGGGCCCCTGTCTCTACCTCCCTACACGGTGTGGGGCCCGTGTTTCTATCTCTCTACACGGTGTGGGGCCCCTGTCTCTACCTCCCTACACGGTGTGGGGCCCCTGTCTCTACCTACCTACACGGTGTGGGGCCCGTGTTTCAAATTAAAATTGAAAGATAAAGATATTCAAATTAAAATTGAAAGATAAAGATATTCAAATTAAAATTGAAAGATAAAGATATTCAAATTAAAATTGAAAGATAAAGATACTCAAATTAAAATTGAAAGATAACAGATATTCAAATTAAAATTGAAAGATAAAGATATTCAAATTAAAATTGAAAGATAAAGATACTCAAATTAAAATTGAAAGATAAAAGATATTCAAATTAAAATTGAAAGATAAAGATATTCAAAACACTTCTATCCTTGAAATGATCATTGGAAAATATATCATAATGCTCTCAGCTATCGATACATACCCAGTTAATACGATGCAAAGGAACAGAGAATATCTTAAAACTGACTTCATTTAACAGCTTAACCGAGTATTATGAAGAGGACTACATGTTATTTTAACACCTGATTTGTATTCAGCATGAAAAATACTTCTTATAATTTGTTTCTAAAAGAAATCTATTTTTTTTCTGAGAAAAATGCCAAAAGTTGAAGGTAATAATAGTTCAGGGTATTTTTCAGCTCAAAAAACTTTTTATTTTAAAATTGAAAGATAATATATTCAAAGTGAATATATATATATATATATATATATATATATATATATATATATATATATATATATATATATATATATATATATATTTCTTTTTTCTTTCATACTATTCGCCATATCCCGCGATAGCGAGGTAGCGTTAAGAACAGAGGACTGGGCCTTTGAGGGAATATCCTCACCTGGCTCCCTTCTCTGTTCCTTCTTTTGGAAAATTGAAAAAAAAAAAAAAAAACAAGAGGGGAGGATTTCCAGCCCCCCGCTCCCTTCCCTTTTAGTCGCCTTCTACGACACGCAGGGAATACGTGGGAAGTTTTCTTTCTAATGCTATTCGTTGGTTCTGTTATTGATCTTACTAATCCGATATGTAACGAGCGCTGTCATTGGTCGGTTCTGGTGTCGGTGCTCTCGTTGGAGTTACAAGCAAGGCTATTGGTTAGTTTCTTTTTGTACACATTTAGTCAAGTCTGCCAAAGCGGGACTTCCAGTCAACACCATAACTCAGAAACTGGCCATCGTATTCTCACAATACCATCAGAAGGACCAATCAAGCAATACTCAAAAACTTTATAATCAACTCATTAAGCTTAATCAAAAGCTTAGTACGTCAACTTTATAATCACTCATTAAGCTTAATCAAAAGCTTAGTAAGTCAAAAACTTTATAATCAACTCATTAAGCTTAATCAAAAGCTTAGTACGTCAAAAACTTTATAATCAACTCGTTAAGCTTAATCAAAAGCTTAGTACGTCAAAAACTTTATAATCAACTCATTAAGCTTAATCAAAAGCTTAGTACGTCAACTTTATAATCACTCATTAAGCTTAATCAAAAGCTTAGTACGTCAAAAACTTTATAATCAACTCATTAAGCTTAATCAAAAGCTTAGTACGTCAAAAACTTTATAATCAACTCGTTAAGCTTAATCAAAAGCTTAGTACGTCAACTTTATAATCACTCATTAAGCTTAATCAAAAGCTTAGTACGTCAAAAACTTTATAATCAACTCATTAAGCTTAATCGAGAGATTTGCACGTCAAAAACTTTATAATCAACTCGTTAAGCTTAATCAAAAGCTTAGTAAGTCAAAATCATTATAATCAACTCATTAAGCTTAATCGAAAGCTTTGTACGTCAAAACCTTATAATCAACTCATTAAGCTTAATCAAAAGCTTAGTACGTGCTGAACGTCACGTTGTTGTCATCAAACGGTTGGCAGTGCAGTCCGCTGCCAGATGGTGGGGACTCTCCTGGTGCCAGACTGTCCCACGGGAAAAACTATCGTACTCACTCGTGGCAGACGTACAATTCCCAATACATCTCTCTCTCTCTCTCTCTCTCTCTCTCTCTCTCTCTGACCTTACACAGAGCCTGTGACCTGTCCATAAGCCAAAGACAGGTTTAGGAGGTGGAAGACTATATTTTTTTTTCTATTATTACACAGACAACCAGGTGGAAGACTATTCTTTTTTCTATTATTACACAGACAACCAGGTGATTGAGAAAGAACGAGCTGGACGGTAGTTATGAACGTGTTGTATTGGAACGACTGTTTGTGGAGATATATTCTTTTAAAATGCTTCTTCGATGCGAAGGCCCAGCGAGTATTTAAAATTCCTTTATCACACACGTTTAAAATTCCCTCAACCCCTATACACTACCAGGTAATTATATATATATATATATATATATATATATATATATATATATATATATATATATATATATATATATATATATATAATCCCTGGGGATGGGGGAGAAAGAATACTTCCCACGTATTCCCTGAGTGTCGTAGAAGGCGACTAAAAGGGGAGGGAGCGGGGGGCTGGAAATCCTCCCCTCTCGTTTTTTTTTTTTTAATTTTCCAAAAGAAGGAATAGAGAAGGGGGCCAGGTGAGGATATTCCCTCAAGGGCCCAGCCCTCTGTTCTTAACGCTACCTCGCTAATGCAGGAAATGGCGAATAGTATGAAATATATATATATATATATATATATATATATATATATATATATATATATATATATATATATATATATGGCCACTGCAGGTCTAACCCCCGGGTCTAACAGGGCCAGAGAAACAGACACACAGACATACACCTGTTCAGCTGGCCTTCAAGCGCTACTTTCTCTCTCTCGTCGTCCCGGGAAAGGGCGGTTGGGTTGGTCTTCCGCGAAGTGGCAACAATTGCCGGCGTGACGTCATGGGTGAAAGTTGCCACAGAGGGCAAAGCTGACTTTTACCAGGGGGGGGGGGGGGTTAAGGGGGCTTGGCAGGCGCTGCCGTACTTCTCCTGAAGTTGTCGTGCAGCGTGACTGCCTGCCTACCTATAAAAGCAGTATCTCCCTGTGATGGAGAGAGGTGAATGGGAAGGGAAGGGGTGGGTTTATCTGTTACACTCGTGGGGTGGGGTGGGGGGTCCTCCCTTCCCCCATCTCTCTCTCTCTTCTACTCTCTCATCCCATCCTATTCCATCCCTTCGCTTCGTGGCATGGCCTCCTCAATCCATCCTGTTCCCTCCTCTTTGACTGTAAAAGTATATGAGTCTCACATCCCATCCTGTGGGTTGTACGATTCCAAACACACACCCTCTTACTGACCCCTCCCATGGGGTCTGTCAGTCAGCCATCATCATCAGAAGGAACCACACATGGCCACTGCAGGTCTAACCCCCGGGTCTAACCAACTCATCCACCCAGGCCAGGTGTGTAGAGGCCCCAGAGCCCAGCCCTGTGGCACCACTCGGCTCGTCAAAGCAAGACAGAGGCGCTTCCTGATCACCTCCTACACATATATACAACAGTGTCTGATCAAATGATTGAGGCCTCAATTCCCATCCTCACCTGAAATTCTAATATAATTTGTTTTCGAACAGTTTTAATAATGTATGAGGTGTGATCTTGGCTTTTGGGACTAGTATGGAAGTCGTACACTCATGGAGCGCCATACACACACACACACACACACACACACACACACACTGAACATCTCCCTGTCATACGAGTTTATATTTTCCCCTCCTCCTCCTCCTCCAAAACCTCCTCCAGTGATTCCACCGTTCAATACTTTCACCGCCCCGCTTCGCGCCTCTCTCTCTCTCTCTCTCTCTCTCTCTCTCTCTCTCTCTCTCTCTCTACACACACACACACACACACACACACACACACACCTGCCCCAAAGGAAAACATACCCTTAGGTCAAGTCTGACCTGACCCTCCTCCTCCCCTTCCTCTCCACACCCCCCGTTCTCTTTCTCCAGAGATTCCAGTTGGCCCGTTAAAGTTCAACGTTCCTGTCTCCTTCCCCAAGAACTCTTCAATGTCAACGTGTACACACACACACACACACGTCTAGTAACGCACTTGTTACTCTCACTCCAGTACAAGGGAGGGAGGTGGATGATTCTCCACCGGGAAGGTTCCATCTCATACGTCCACATTCTTCACGTATGGATATCTCAACCGACTCCCATTTTCTGCTAAGTATATTCACACAAATCACTCCTTCCACTCCTCCTTCTTCCTCAAACCTAACGAGCACAAAGTATATGGTACACACGAAAATAATGGTGAGAGGCCAGGCCGTACACAAAAGCCCTCATAACTTATATATAGAGACACACACACACCATATCGCACCCGCCCCCTAATGCTCATCTGAAACCCCCAACCCCATGGCATGGACGTGTTACATTTTCTCCTCCTCACTTCGGGCACCAACCCAGGTTCAGCCCATCACAAAACCTCACACACACACACACACACACACACCAACACGGAACTTCCATCATGAGGAGAATGACCACAGTTACTCATAAAATCTCCTGTACTTATAGAAAAACAGACATGCGCACATGACCATACTCCACGACATATGCTCCCGCCGCCTCGGTGGACGTGGCTGGCTTCCCTGGAATGACTTAACCCTCCCGCCACGTCTTCTGCCGGAGCGAGGTAGCGCCAGTGCGAGTCTTGGGAAAAAAGTGCCCCTAGTGGCTTATATATACATATATATAATATATATATATATATATATATATATATATATATATATATATATATATATATATATATATATATATATATATATTGGAAAGGATCACAATTTTGCGCGTGGTCAAGATATTCCTATGAGTCCACGGGGAAAGTGAAACACGATATGTTCCCAAGTGCACTTTCGTGTAATAATCATATCATCATTTTCCCCGTGGACTCATAGGAATATCTTGATCACGCGCAAAATTGTGATCCTTTCCAATATATATATATATATATATATATATATATATATATATATATATATATATATATATATATATATATATACATATATATATATATATATATACACACACCACTGACGGTAGCGCACGCGCACATCCGTGTCACCAGACAATGATTCAACAGGTCTCTGATTCACCGACCCACATTAATATTCACCAGCAGGAGTGAGTGAGTCAGTGAGTGAGTGAGGGGCGTCCAAACCAGTGCCCAGTATTTCGAAATGGTCGCCATGCGCGAGACCATGTTTACGTCGATCCTCCGCTGGTGACATCCGGCAACTGTCCCATCCCATACCGGCTTGAAGCAGTTTACTATATATATATATATATATATATATATATATATATATATATATATATATATATTATAAAAATATAAATATAAAATATATAATTTTTTTCTCCCCTTATGTGATGCATTATCTATGTACATTCCTCCACTCCCCGGGTGGAGTACAGATCCAAACATAAAAATTTAAAATTTAATTTGAATAAACCTATAAATAAATTCTCGGGAAAAAGGGGGTAAACCCAGGGGTTGTTTTTCAAAAAACCCATCGCGTGACGATAATAATATTAAAAATAATATTTTATATATAATATATATATATTTTATATATATATATAATTTTTATATATATAAAATATATATAAAAAAAAATATATATTAAAATATATAAAATATATAAAATAAATTTTTTTTTTTTTTTTTTTCCTCTCCAAAAGGAAAAGGAAAAAGAGAAGGGGGCCAGGTGAGGATAATTTCCCCCAAAGGGGCCCCGCCCCCTGTTCTTAACGCACCTTTCTATCGCGGGGAAAAGGCGAATAAATATGAAAAATATATATAAATTTTTTAAATATTAATTTTATTTTAAATATTTTTATATTATATATATTTTATATAATATATATATATATATATATATAATTTTAAAAATTATTTTTTTTTTTTCATACTTTTCGCCTTTCCCGCGGAAACGAAAGGGAGCGAAGAAAAACCAAAAGGAAAAAATTTTGGGCCTTTAAGGGGAAATTAATTCCCTTTTTTCCCTTTTTTTAAAATTAAAAAAAAAAAGGGGGGAATTTTCCTTCTTGGGGGCGGGAAAAACACAAGCTTTCCCTTCCACCCAGGTTGGGGGAAGGAAAGAGAGGGGAGAAAGGGAAGAAGGAAAGGAAAGAAAAAAGAATTGGTTTAATTCCTTCTTTTCAAATACCCGGGAAATTAATTTTCCCTTTGTTAATCAAAAGGGAATGTTAAAACTTTACCTGAATAAGGGTGTTAAATTTTAAAAATTTTGTTTTCCCCCCCACTGAAACCTTTCCCCGGAAAAAGGGGGTATTTTTAAAAACCTTTCCTGGTGGACCGGAAAAAAAACCCCCCCCCCCCCCCCCCCCATTGAATCCCCCCAAAATTAAACCCTTTGGGGGGGGTTTGGGGCCCTTCCCTTTAAACCCTTTGTGGGGGTTTGGGGCCCCCCCATTATCTTTTTGGGGGGCCCCAATTTAAACCCTTTGGTTAAGGGGGTTTTTGGGGCCCTTCCCTTAAAACCTTTTTGGTTTGGGGGGCCCCCCCATTTAATTCCCTTTGGTTTTGGGGGGGTTTCCCCCCCCCCCAAATTAATTCCCTTTGGGTTTTGGGGGTTCCCCCCATTTCTTTGGGGGGGGGGGGGGGGGGGGGGGAGGGGGGGGGGGGGGGTGTGTGTGTTTTTGGGGTGTTTTGTGGGTGTGGGGTGTGTGTGTGTGTTGGGGCCGACCTTCTCCGCCGTACAACCCCGTGATGGCCGCCATGCGAACAATGCCACGAGAACAAGAGAAACAGATGAATGGCGTAATGTCAGACTGGGATTTACCTCCGCCCGTTATGTTCGCCTTTGCTAATAATCTGACAATGATAAAACTGGCTCACAGTCTCTGAATGACACACACACACACACACACACATACACACACACACACACACACACATACACACACACACACACACACATACACACATACATCAGTGAAAGGATCTGTTATTGAAATTCCAGTGAATGATGGCACTGACAGACGGGGTATATACACAAGAAGACTTCGGGGTATATACACATGAAGACTCGTGTATATACACAAGACTCCGGGGTATATACACAAGAAGACTGGGGTATATAAACATGAAGACTCTGGGGTATATACACAAGAAAACTCTGGGGTATATACACAAGACTCTGAGGTATATACACAAGAAGACTCTGGGGTATATACACATGAAGACTCGTGTATATACACAAGACTCCGGGGTATATACACAAGAAGACTGGGGTATATACACATGAAGACTCTGGGGTATATACACAAGAAAACTCTGGGGTATATACACAAGACTCTGAGGTATATACACAAGAAGACTCTGGGGTATATACACATGAAGACTCGTGTATATACACAAGACTCCGGGGTATATACACAAGAAGACTGGGGTATATACACATGAAGACTCTGGGGTATATACACAAGAAAACTCTGGGGTATATACACAAGACTCTGGGGTATATACACAAGAAGACTCTGGGGTATATACACATGAAGACTCGTGTATATACACAAGACTCCGGGGTATATAAACATGAAGACTCTGGGGTATATACACAAGAAGACTCTGGGGTATATACACAAGAAG
Source organism: Panulirus ornatus (assembly GCF_036320965.1). Taxonomy (NCBI): domain Eukaryota; kingdom Metazoa; phylum Arthropoda; class Malacostraca; order Decapoda; family Palinuridae; genus Panulirus; species Panulirus ornatus. The sequence goes on along the minus strand of NC_092230.1, from coordinate 43,879,719 downwards.
ACTCTGGGGTATATACACATGAAGACTCCTGAGGTACATACACACACGAAGACTCCAGAGAGTAAGTCTGGAAACAGGAAACCATGGCGTTCCAGCAGTAAAGGGACTGGAAAGGCTGTGTGTGTGTGTGTGTGGGTCTGTCTGTTGGGGAAAAGGTGATGGATCCCCTAGCATAGAAAACGGGTCCCATCCCACATTCTTCAAGGATGCACGAATGCCACCAAGAAAAAAGGAAAGGAAAGGACGGGCCAGATCCAGATGAGTCTCAACGAACCAGTTGGTTCATGATGGAGCCTTGGACCGACCCTTAACGAGTCTCATGGACCACCACAAGACTCCTTTGGGGGGAAGGGGAGACTATAAGACCTTCAGATGACTTTAAAAAAGACTCCATGTTACATCACCCATCACAGTGTATCACCCCAGGAGTGTGTCGTCCCCCCACACACCCGCCATTTCGCTGAAGACATGTAATCGCTTTCCGTTTCGAGGAAGGTTTTGTACCAATGAGGGCAGCTGGCTGGTTGGTTGGTCAAGGCCTTAAGCTTAGGTGACCTGTGACGTAAGGCCTTAGCTGACCTGTGACCTAAAATAGATCTGGCCTGGGTCAGCGAGCTGCTGAAAAATATTCACGAGAGAAAAGGATTTCTCGTAGTATTCCTCCAAGTGTTGAGAAGCCATAGATGAAATGACCTAGGCTTCCGTGACCACATTGAAGATCGCGCAAAACGTTTCTAGGCTTCTATTTGAGGCTAGAGCTAAGAGTCTCTGATAGTAATATTGGATAAGACTGCTCCCCTTCTAACAGGGAGATGGAACAGAAGAATCCATTTCTAACAGAGGTGGAACAGAAGAATCCATTTCTAACAGGGAGGTGGAACAGAAGAATCCATTTCTAACAGGGAGATGGACCAGAAGAATCCATTTCTAACAGGGAGATGGAACAGAAGAATCCATTTCGAACAGGGAGATGGCACAGAAGACTCCACTTCTAACAGGGAGATGGAACAGAAGAATCCATTTCGAACAGGGAGATGGACCAGAAGAATCCACTTCTAACAGGGAGATGGAACAGAAGAATCCATTTCTAACAGGGAGATGGCACAGAAGAATCCATTTCTAACAGACGTGGAACAGAAGAATCCATTTCTAACAGGGAGATGGCACAGAAGAATCCATTTCGAACAGGGAGATGGCACAGAAGAATCCACTTCTAACAGGGAGATGGAACAGAAGAATCCATTTCTAACAGGGAGATGGCACAGAAGAATCCATTTCGAACAGGGAGATGGAACAGAAGAATCCATTTCTAACAGAGGTGGAACAGAAGAATCCATTTCTAACAGGGAGGTGGAACAGAAGAATCCATTTCTAACAGGGAGATGGCACAGAAGAATCCATTTCTAACAGGGAGATGGAACAGAAGAATCCATTTCTAACAGGGAGATGGAACAGAAGAATCCACTTCTAACAGGGAGATGGAAGAGAAGAATCCATTTCTAACAGGGAGATGGAACAGAAGAATCCATTTCTAACAGGGAGATGGAACAGAAGAATCCATTTCTAACAGGGAGATGGCACAGAAGAATCCATTTCGAACAGGGAGATGGCACAGAAGAATCCATTTCTAACAGGGAGATGGAACAGAAGAATCCATTTCTAACAGGGAGATGGCACAGAAGAATCCATTTCGAACAGGGAGATGGCACAGAAGAATCCATTTCTAACAGGGAAATGGCACAGAAGAATCCATTTCTAACAGGGAGATGGCACAGAAGAATCCATTTCTAACAGGGAGATGGAACAGATGAATCCATTTCGAACAGGGAGATGGCACAGACGAATCCATTTCTAACAGGGAGATGGAACAGAAGAATCCATTTCTAACAGGGAGATGGCACAGAAGAATCCATTTCTAACAGGGAGATGGCACAGAAGAATCCATTTCTAACAGGGAGATGGCACAGAAGAATCCATTTCTAACAGGGAGATGGCACAGAAGAATCCATTTCTAACAGGGAGATGGCACAGAAGAATCCATTTCGAACAGGGAGATGGCACAGAAGAATCCATTTCGAACAGGGAGATGGCACAGAAGAATCCATTTCTAACAGGGAGATGGCACAGAAGAATCCACTTCTAACAGGGAGATGGCACAGAAAGGTTTGTCCTTCAAACAGGTGTCGACATATGTAAATGACCACATATGTAAATGAGCACGCAGGAAACTTTACTAGGAATATGTACATGTGGATGATGACGTGATGAAACGACAAACTATTCTAAGGTAGGTGGTCAGTCATGTCATGGCAAGGCAGACAGAAGAAGAGTGACCTAAATAATAATATGAAAGTGGTCAAATGACGAATCGAATTCAACTCTTTTTAAATACCTTTTCCCAGTCAAGGAGGAGAGGAAAGGGTGGAAAACAGTGTACACTTCTTCAACTTTCATATTGGTGGTTTGGGTGTGGAAAAGCAGCTGTTGGGTTACGGACAGCCAACGAATTTGGTTGGGTTAGGTTTGGTTTGGTTAGGTTAGGTTAGGTTTGGTTTGGTTGAAACTGGTTTCCCCCATGGTTTCTGATGTGTCCAGAAGGAAGGATTCTGATCCCTTATTTTGATGGCCAATCACGACCCCCCCCCCCCATTGAGATCTCTCATTATCTTTCGTTGGGGGGTTGGGGGGTCCTCATTATCTTTGGTGGGGGGGGTTGGGGGTCCTCATTATCTTTGGTTGGGGGTTCCTCATTATCTTTGGTGGGGGGTTTGGGGGTCCTCATTATCTTTGGTGGGGGGTTTGGGGTCCTCATTATCTTTGGTTGGGGGGTCCTCATTATCTTTGGTGGGGGGTTTGGGGGTCCTCATTATCTTTGGTGGGGGGTTTGGGGTCCTCATTATCTTTGGTTGGGGGTTCCTCATTATCTTTGGTGGGTGGGTTGGGGGTCCTCATTATCTTTGGTGGGGGGTTTGGGGTCCTCATTATCTTTGGTTGGGGGTTCCTCATTATCTTTGGTGGGGGGTTTGGGGTCCTCATTATCTTTGGATGGGGGGTCCTCATTATCTTTGGTTAGGGGAAGGTTGGGGTCCTCATTATCTTTGGATGGGGGGTCCTCATTATCTTTGGTTGGGGGGTTTGGGGTCCTCATTATCTTTGGTTAGGGGAAGGTTGGGGGTCCTCATTATCTTTGGTTGGGGGGTCCTCATTATCTTTGGTTAGGGGAAGGTTGGGGTCCTCATTATCTTTGGTTGGGGGTTCCTCATTATCTTTGGTTGGGGGGTTGGGGGGTCCTCATTATCTTTGGTTAGGGGGGGTGGGTTGGGGTCCTCATTATCCTTGGTTAGGGGGGTTTGGGGGTCCTCATTATCTTTGGTTAGGGGGGTTTGGGGGGTCCTCATTATCTTTGGTTAGGGGGGTATGGAATACCTCAAAAGGTAATGACCTGTGGTTGAAATGAGGGTCACTATCGTGCAATACACGTCAAA
>NC_092230.1:43863734-43871234 GCF_036320965.1 Panulirus ornatus | reverse complement strand
AAGCAAAGACCATCCCCTTGGGCAACACCAAGCAAAGACCATCCCCTTGGGAAACACCAAGCAAAGACCATCCCCTTGGGGAAACACCAAGCAAAGACCATCCCCTTGGGAAACACCAAGCAAAGACCATCCCCTTGAGGAACACCAAGCAAAGACCATCCCCTTGAGGAACACCAAGCAAAGACCATCCCCTTGAGGAACACCAAGCAAAGACCATCCCCTTGGGGAAACACCAAGCAAAGACCATCCCCTTGGGAAACACCAAGCAAAGACCATCCCCTTGAGGAACACCAAGCAAAGACCATCCCCTTGAGGAACACCAAGCAAAGACCATCCCCTTGAGGAACACCAAGCAAAGACCATCCCCTTGGGGAACACCAAGCAAAGACCATCCCCTTGAGGAACACCAAGCAAAGACCATCCCCTTGGGGAACACCAAGCAAAGACCATCCTCTTGGGAACACCAAGCAAAGACCATCCCCTTGGGAGCAACACCAAGCAAAGACCATCCCCTTGGGGGAACACCAAGCAAAGACCATCCCCTTGGGGCAACACCAAGCAAAGACCATCCCCTTGGGGCAACACCAAAGAAAGAGAAGTCGACGATCGACAAGGAAAACGATGGAAAAGAAAATGGATATGAGCTCACAGAGCAATGGCGGAAACCCCGAAGAATGGGAGCTGAAGTCTGTCATTCTCGCTGACGTCGAAGTGTTGACGAAATGACATCACGGGGCTTCCGCCCTACGCGACCTTATGACGTCAACAGACCAGTTGTAATGTCAACACATCCTGTCGTGTACGTTAGCCTGGCGTTGCGGAAGCTATATTTGGTGGTTACGAGGACGACGAGTCGGAGACATTCCTGGGAAACGTAAGCCCTCAGACACACGAGGTGGAGACTCTCCTGGGAGACGTGAGCCCTCAAACACACGAGGTGGAGACTCTCCTGGGAAACGTAAGCCCTCAGAGACATGATGCGGAGACTCTCCTGGGAGACGTAAGCCCTCAGATACACGAGGTGGAGACTCTCCTGGGAGACGTAAGCCCTCAAAGACACGAGGTGGAGACTCTCCTGGGAAACGTAAGCCCTCAGAGACACGAAGTGGAGACTCTCCTGGGAAATAACACTTTGAACGCCGTGTTCACGACCCCTCGAGTATCAGGGGAGGTCAGGTCAAGGGGTCGTACCGTCGTGCTCAAGGCTTGTACCGTCGTGTTCAAGGCTCGTACCGTCGTGTTCAAGGCTCGTACCTTCGTGTTCAAGGCTCGTACCGTCGTGTTCAAGGCTCGTACCGTCGTGTTCAAGGCTTGTACCGTCGTGTTCAAGGCTCGCACCGTCGTGCTCAAGGCTCGTACCGTCGTGTTCAAGGCTCGTACCGTCGTGTTCAAGGCTCGTACCGTCGTGTTCAAGGCTCGTACCTTCGTGTTCGAGGCTCGTACCGTCGTGTTCAAGGCTCGTACCGTCGTGCTCAAGGCTCGTACCGTCGTGCTCAAGGCTCGTACCTTCGTGTTCAAGGCTCGTACCGTCGTGTTCAAGGCTCGTACCGTCGTGCTCAAGGCTCGTACCGTCGTGTACAAGGCTCGTACCGTCGTGTTCAAGGCTTGTACCGTCGTGTTCAAGGCTCGTACCGTCGTGCTCAAGGCTCGTACCGTCGTGTTCAAGGCTCGTACCGTCGTGTTCAAGGCTCGTACCGTCGTGTTCAAGGCTCGTACCTTCGTGTTCAAGGTATTCGGTGGCCCGCGCGAAGGTACAGACCACAGGAAACACAGCATACCAACATGGAGGGTCAGATACCAGAGGTTGCCCCCCTCCATAAACCACCAGACACCCCCACCCACCACCTCTGCTTGCTCTCTCTCTCTCTCTCTCTCTCTCTCTCTCTCTCTCTCTCTCTCTCTCTCTCTCTCTCTCTCTCTCTCTCTCTCTCTCTCTCTCTCTCTCTCTCACTCTGTCTCTCTCTCTCTCACACCCCCCCTCTCTCTCTCTCTCACCCCCCTCCTCTCTCTCTCTCTCTCTCTCTCTCTCTCTCTCTCTCTCTCTCTCTCTCTCTCTCTCTCTCTCTCTCTCTCTCTCTCTCTCTCTCTCTCTCTCGCACCTCCCCTTCTATCTCTCTCCCGCACCCCCCCCTTCTCTCTCTCTCTCACCCCCTCCTCTCTCTCTCTCTCTCTCTCTCTCTCTCTCTCTCTCTCTCTCTCTCTCTCTCTCCACACGACGATGGTAAGGGGGGGGAGGGGAGGGACGACACAGGAGAGAGCACACACACACACACACACACACAAGAGACATCCTCCACACCAAAATAACTCCGTGTGTCAAACCTACGTCTTCGGTCTGACCCATTTTGGACCTTTATTGTGAAGGAATCTGGTGGTTCCTGTAGTGTTTGAGATTCTATACCGTATGGCAGACTTGTGGGACATGTCTCTGCTACTTTTCGAAACCCTTCCTCTTTGGTTTTTCTGCTTCTCTCTGGTCCCTAATGCGTAGAAATTTTCTTCCATCTGTCTGTCCCTATCAAATAAAGGTTTCTTTAACTGTCTATCTTTCTTCCCTCGTCTGCTATAGACCCTATTAACTAACTCTAAACACAAAGGATCCCACTCTACATACTTGAGATCACTTTCACTTCCTTCCCTTCCTCCTCCCCGATGCTCATACCTTCCCCCCAAACACTAGACATGTCTCCTTTTATTTGGACTTTATACACGATTACAGAGGAAGGCTCAGTAACTTAGTTCATTTCGACTGTGAAATAAAAAAAAAAACGCCAAATCTTAAAAAACCCAACGCCAAATCTTTTAAAAAACCCAACGCCAAATCTTTTAAAAAAACCCAACGCCAAATCTTTTAAAAAACCCAACGCCAAATCTTTTAAAAAAACCCAACGCCAAATCTTTTAAAAAACCCAACGCCAAATCTTTTAAAAAACCCAACGCCAAATCTTTTAAAAAAAACCCAACGCCAAATCTTTTAAAAAAACCCAACGCCAAATCTTAAAAAAACCCAACGCCAAATCTTTTAAAAAACCCAACGCCAAATCTTTTAAAAAACCCAACGCCAAATCTTTTAAAAAACCCAACGCCAAATCTTTTAAAAAAAACCCAACGCCAAATCTTTTAAAAAAACCCAACGCCAAATCTTAAAAAAACCCAACGCCAAATCTTTTAAAAAACCCAACGCCAAATCTTTTAAAAAACCCAACGCCAAATCTTAAAAAACCCAACGCCAAATCTTTTAAAAAACCCAACGCCAAATCTTTAAAAAAAACCCAACGCCAAATCTTAAAAAAACCCAACGCCAAATCTTAAAAAACCCAACGCCAAATCTTAAAAAACCCAACGCCAAATCTTAAAAAACCCAACGCCAAATCTTAAAAAACCCAACGCCAAATCTTAAAAAACCCAACGCCAAATCTTTTAAAAAACCCAACGCCAAATCTTAAAAAACCCAACGCCAAATCTTAAAAAACCCAACGCCAAATCTTTTAAAAAACCCAACGCCAAATCTTAAAAAACCCAACGCCAAATCTTAAAAAACCCAACGCCAAATCTTAAAAAACCCAACGCCAAATCTTTTAAAAAACCCAACGCCAAATCTTAAAAAACCCAACGCCAAATCTTTTAAAAAACCCAACGCCAAATCTTTTAAAAAACCCAACGCCAAATCTTTTAAAAAAAACCCAACGCCAAATCTTAAAAAAACCCAACGCCAAATCTTAAAAAACCCAACGCCAAATCTTAAAAAAACCCAACGCCAAATCTTAAAAAAACCCAACGCCAAATCTTAAAAAACCCAACGCCAAATCTTAAAAAACCCAACGCCAAATCTTAAAAAAACCCAACGCCAAATCTTAAAAAAACCCAACGCCAAATCTTAAAAAAACCCAACGCCAAATCTTAAAAAAACCCAACGCCAAATCTTAAAAAAAACCCAACGCCAAATCTTAAAAAACCCAACGCCAAATCTTAAAAAACCCAACGCCAAATCTATCTTCATCTCTTAAATATTATACCAGTTGTTTACTATCTCACTTCAAAAACACCATAGGCTTTGCAAACAACTATTGTGGGGGGGTCATACTGTTTCCATGATGGTTTATTATTGTTTGCAAGTCTCTGTTGCCTTTTCTATATACGATAGACTACATTGGATTCATATGGTATGTAGGGCGCGACGCGCTGTCCATGGCCTACACGAAAGCAGATGAAGCGGTCAAGGTAAACCATTATGGAAGGTCTGTGGGGCTCGAGTGTGGATACTCGGCTCTGGCATCGTATATAGTAAACACAACAGCCAGAAACTGGACGCTGCAGGTGGAGCCATTGCAAAGGCAATGTATATATATATATATATATATATATATATATATATATATATATATATATATATATATATATATATATTGGAAAGGATCACAATTTTGCGCGTGATCAAGATATTCCTATGAGTCCACGGGGAAAATGAAACACGAAAAGTTCCCAAGTGCACTTTCGTGTAATAATCACATCATCAGGGGAGACACAAGAGAGAAATATAACAGTCAGTTGATATACATCGAAGAGACGAAGCTAGGACGACATTTGGTAAACATGTGATTGTGCAAATGGCTTTATGTATATTAGAAAGGGACAGAATATATATTCATCTCTTGCCTTTCAGCCACCATCTTATGTCTCTAATGCAACCATGAAGTAGACATGATATGATGTAAGAATGGATGACTTTGCTTTCGTAATGTGAAGAATTTGGATGTGATTCGTCAGCGTTCACGCAGTTATGAAATCAAGAAGGCATTCAGAGCGTGACGGATAAAATCAAAGACACACACACACACACAAACATATATATATTTCTTTCAATATATATATATATATATATATATATATATATATATATATATTTCTTTCAATATATATATATATATATATATATATGTTTGTGTGTGTGTGTCCATGTAAACATGTGATTGTCCATGTTTACCAAATGGCGTCTTAGCTTCGTCTCTTCGATGTATATCAACTGACTGTTATATTTCTCTCTTGTGTCTCCCCTGATGATGTGATGATTACACGAAAGTGCACTTGGGAACTTTTCGTGTTTCATTTTCCCCGTGGACTCATAGGAATATCTTGATCACGCGCAAAATTGTGATTCTTTCCAATATATATATATATATATATATATATATATATATATATATATATATATATATATATATATATGTATGAAGTATTCAAGGAAACATTTTACAGTTCATTTAAATGCAATTGGCAATTGGCGAAGAGCCATCCGCTGCTCGGGCGGGAAACTTCCAAGAGCCGTGACGCGCAAGACATATTTGCAATCTTGATTGCCTAAATTACCTGATTTTCTTTCCTATTCAATTCTAAGTAGAGAATCATTATGTATAATTTCGAAATGAATACTTTGAATATATGTATCATCCATCATAAGGTTATAAAAGTAATTTTCATCAAATATATTACTGATTCTTATAACTTCGAATGCTCAATTTTCAAATATGGCAGCATTTGTTGATGTAAATGTTGACTGAAATTATATGAAAAAAAAAAAAAGATCTGTGAGGTTCTGCAAGTCGGGTCATTTACATTATTTTTTGTAAAATTACTTTTTAAGTTTAGTGACAAACATAGATGGTGATGCATGACCTGGTAGCATTATAAGATTTAATAAATCCCATTTGAATTATATCTTGTAAGAGTTGTATCATCTTTCTTCTATTCTCATGTAATCTAATAATTACAGAATACATTACCTCAAGCATATATAAAACGCCTCGTCTCAGATTACTTATACACAGTTTCATTTTTTATCTTGATTTACTTTTCATTTAGAAATGCGGTTTTTCATATGAGAGAGAGAGAGAGAGAGAGAGAGAGAGAGAGAGAGAGAGAGAGAGAGAGAGAGAGAGAGAGAGAGAGAGAGAGAGAGAGAGAGAGAGAGAGAGAGGCGCTTCAATTTCCCAGGGGGGGTTGGGCGGTTGTTGGATCCCTCGGGCTAGTAGACATGTTTAGGGAGTGGAACGGGTTGAGGAGGAGGAGGAAGGAGGCTGTAACCAGTAAGGATGCCAGAGGAACGATGATTATTGACCGTGAGGTGTCGAGGGTAAAAGGGTGGGGCCGCTCTTTTTATTATTTTTTTTTTTGGGTGGTGACTTATCCCACGGGGATCAACACTGCAGAACCACAGGTGGATTGAGATTCTTTCTTTTTTTGTGTTTGGGTTATGCAAGAGTTGGGACCATTAAATCACGCTGTACTTATGGATGAATGTACGAGTCTTTGATCCACCCCAATAAGATATTCACAATAAAAATTCCATGTCTGCAAATTTTGTAGCTAAATACACTCATGATTATATAGGATATATCAATAATTTCACTAACGATCTAAATCCATATACAGCACAATGGTGTAGTGGTATTTTCTCATAGTATAATAGAATCATTCAATTCGTTCGGTTAAGGAACGGAGAGGTAGCAAGATGATCAAGGAACGATAGGAACGGAGTAATGTTCTATCTGCTCAAAATACTTAAAAAAAAAAGCTATTAACTCTAGATCAGTACTAGTTGATGACACACAATTTGGGAACTACTGAAAAGAAACGATTCTGATGAATACAAGGAGAAATTAGCATAGTAAAAGACGAAGAGGATTTGAAGGTGAGGCGTTCCGTTCCGTACAGCGAACGGGTTGAGCGTTGAGGACAAGGGAGGACAACGTGTGTGACTTATGTTTACAAATGTGGGTCAGAGTAAACCCCATGGCGGTGCTCAAGGTCACACCCACACACCCCCCCAATAACGATGCGTAGTAATAACCACCAGCCCAACAGCGTCACAAACTGGTACTTGAACGTGTTTTAATGGCGATATCAACGTGAGGGAAATGGACGACGTAACCTGGATGTCTGTGGGTCCAAGACGTGAGGGAAGTGTGTGTGGTTTACTTTTAAAAAGTTTCTTTCCCGTGAGGCGGACACCATCAACAGGAGGTTAGTGAAGATATATGGAAATATGTAACTTATTTAGATACTAAACTACTGGAACAGAGTTAGTAGTTAGTTGAATGTAAGGAAAATAATAGAATTCAAAAAGTGTGAGAAAGAGATGAAGAAATGGAGCCCCACAAGTGTACATCTCCCTCCCCACGTACAGTACAGATGAGGAATTGTACATCTGACGTAAGGCGGTGTGTACGTAATTGTACACCTGACGTAAGTTGGTGTGTACATAATGATCCATTTGTAATGCCCTTTGTTTACTGTACACCTGTGGGTCCCCCACATCTGTTGTACTGGACGGGGAGGGAGTTCTACACCTGTGGGGCCCCATATTGTATTGTACGGGGAGGGAGTTCTATACTCGTGGAGCCCCATATTGTATTGTACGGGGAGGGAGTTCTACACTCGTGGGGCCCCATATTGTATTGTACGGGGAGGGAGTTCTATAGTCGTGGAGCCCCCATCTCTTGT
>NC_092230.1:43836234-43861234 GCF_036320965.1 Panulirus ornatus | reverse complement strand
ATAAATAGATAAATTAATAAATAAATAAAGAACTCGCCCATTGAAATAATAAAGCCGGATTTAATCACGGATACTCTAAGCCACGACCAGAATTTATGTCAAGATGGCGAAAGCTCGCCAGTCGGAAATAGCCAAGAATTTTCCCCCCCCCACTCCTGTATCCTCCATCATGGCTGACTGTACATGACATCACACAGGAAGAAAGAGAAAGAGCAAGCTTTATCAACATGCTGACCCGTGGTTCTCTGGATATTAAGAATGTTATGAGCGGATATGCTGACTTCGTCATACCTCGGGAAGTTCAACAAGAGAGACACGCCATTAGCGCAGACAAGCACGGACGGACGGTTGGTTGGTTGGCTGTCTGTCGTTACGGTCGTAAACCCTATGACCTCCTCTCGGTGACCTCGGACCAACGACTCTTCCCACACGGCCAAGGGTATACGGGCCACACCACCAGCCACAGGGAAATCCTAGAACACGAAGACACAAAATACTTTTGCTAACACGCCAAACCTCTCACAGCCACCGAGCCCAAAATGGCGTATCTCGCCCTCTTAACTTTATAAAATCAAATACATGCCACGTTAGACAGTTCATTTATTTATGTAATTGATGATTTTCAATAGAGTTAAGCTTAAGCGTTAAGCATAACGATAACTATTGAGATTATCTTGAGAAAGTAATGGCGTCGCTGCCGAGAGGGCGGCACTGCCTGATGTACGATGAAGGTCCGGGAGAAAGTTTCTTCTCGCCTTTCCGTTCTCGTGTTCTTACGGACGTCTTCTATTTTCCTTAACCTGTAAACGGATACGAAATAAAGGAATTAATAACCAATTGAACAGTCATGATAAATAATCACGTAGAGTTGACACTGGGGCCCAGAAATACCTAAATATAGAATCACTTCGTCTTACTCATCCTACCCGCCGATGTGACGTCATTTCAGCCCACCAATCAGGACACGAGGGGGAAAAAACCCGGGAAATTACCACCGTCCAACTTTCCTATATCATATACGGTGTTTTATATGCCCCGCCATGAACGTATATATATATATATATATAGGTGATTAATTAAGTGATATAGCCCTGGCGTCTTGTCTGTATTTATCTGAATAAACAACTTTGTTTTTTAAATAGCTGAGACGGCACGGGCAGTGAGGCCCTTATTATATATATATATATATATATATATATATATATATATATATATATATATATATATATATATATATATATATATATATATATAAATGATACAGCCCAATATAAAGAACAAAATGAGAATGCAACACACCTTCCAATGTTGCAAATGAGAGCGGTGACCCACATGATTCTATGTTGATCAGCGGACCGTGTTCCCTCGGAGTCCATACATACGTGGATGTCTGTGGAGGTCAACCTCGTTTGGTCAAAGGGTGTGTGTGTGGTGGAGGGGAGGTGTGGGGTTTGCCTGAGGGCGCCTCCACCTGGGAAAGTCCAGTGGGGAGTGTGGGGGTAGGTAGAGAGTGTGGGGGCGTGTGGGGTCATGTGGGGGTTGTGAGGGGAATTGTCTTTTGTGTATACATGGCTTGTGTGACCTGTTGTGTATACATGGCTTGTGTGACCTGTTGTGTATACATGGCTTGTGTTACCTGTTGTCTTGTGTATACATGGCTTGTGTTACCTGTTGTCTCGTGTATACATGGCTTGTGTGACCTGTTGTGTATACATGGCTTGTGTGACCTGTTGTGTATACATGGCTTGTGTGACCTGTTGTGTATACATGGCTTGTGTGACCTGTTGTGTATACATGGCTTGTGTTACCTGTTGTCTTGTGTATACATGGCTTGTGTGACCTGTTGTGTATACATGGCTTGTGTTACCTGTTGTGTATACATGGCTTGTGTGTTACCTGTTGTCTTGTATATACATGGCTTGTGTGACCTGTTGTGTATACATGGCTTGTGTGACCTGTTGTCTTGTGTATACATGGCTTGTGTGACCTGTTGTCTTGTGTATACATGGCTTGTGTTACCTGTTGTGTATACATGGCTTGTGTGACCTGTTGTGTATACATGGCTTGTGTGACCTGTTGTCTCGTGTATACATGGCTTGTGTGACCTGTTGTGTATACATGGCTTGTGTTACCTGTTGTCTCGTGTATACATGGCTTGTGTGACCTGTTGTGTATACATGGCTTGTGTGACCTGTTGTGTATACATGGCTTGTGTTACCTGTTGTCTCGTGTATACATGGCTTGTGTTACCTGTTGTCTTGTGTATACATGGCTTGTGTTACCTGTTGTCTCGTGTATACATAGCTTGTGTGACCTGTTGTGTATACATGGCTTGTGTTACCTGTTGTCTCGTGTATACATAGCTTGTGTGACCTGTTGTGTATACATGGCTTGTGTTATCTGTTGTCTTGTATATACATGGCTTGTGTGACCTGTTGTGTATACATGGCTTGTGTGACCTGTTGTCTTGTGTATACATGGCTTGTGTTACCTGTTGTCTTGTATATACATGGCTTGTGTGACCTGTTGTGTATACATGGCTTGTGTGACCTGTTGTCTTGTGTATACATGGCTTGTGTTACCTGTTGTCTTGTGTATACATGGCTTGTGTTACCTGTTGTCTCGTGTATACATGGCTTGTGTGACCTGTTGTCTTGTGTATACATGGCTTGTGTTACCTGTTGTCTCGTGTATACATGGCTCGTGTGACCTGTTGTCTTGTGTATACATGGCTTGTGTGACCTGTTGTGTATACATGGCTTGTGTGACCTGTTGTCTTGTATATACATGGCTTGTGTGACCTGTTGTGTATACATGGCTTGTGTGACCTGTTGTCTTGTATATACATGGCTTGTGTGACCTGTTGTGTATACATGGCTTGTGTGACCTGTTGTCTTGTGTATACATGGCTTGTGTGACCTGTTGTGTATACATGGCTTGTGTGACCTGTTGTCTTGTGTATACATGGCTTGTGTTACCTGTTGTCTTGTGTATACATGGCTTGTGTTACCTGTTGTCTTGTGAGGTTGTGGCAGATGTTTAAGTGTTATTGTGTTTTCACTAAGATGCTGACGAGTGAGAGGCAAGTTGTATTGTGTTGTTAATGCGTATGTCTACAACCTTGTCTATACGTATGTCTACAACCTTGTCTATATGTATGTCTACAACCTTGTCTATACGTATGTCTACAACCTTGTCTATACGTATGTCTACAACCTTGTCTATACGTATGTCTACAACCTTACCTATACGTATGTCTACAACCTTGTCTATACGTATGTCTACAACCTTACCTATACGTATGTCTACAACCTTACCTATACGTATGTCTACAACCTTGCCTATACGTATGTCTACAACCTTGTCTATACGTATGTCTACTACCTTACCTATACGTATGTCTACAACCTTGTCTATACGTATGTCTACAACCTTGTCTATACGTATGTCTACAACCTTACCTATACGTATGTCTACAACCTTGTCTATACGTATGTCTACAACCTTACCTATACGTATGTCTACAACCTTACCTATACGTATGTCTACAACCTTACCTATACGTATGTCTACAACCTTTCCTGTATGGCTGTCTACAACCTGGCCTATTACGTCATCAGGCATTTCCACAGGAGCGACAGTATTGGGCTGAGGGTTGGGTGAGGGTGGGTTGTGGCTCCTGCTCCTCACCAGGTTGTTATGGCTACGTGTTGGCGTGTTGCTCAGGGCTACGGTCATCTCTCTCTCTCTCTCTCTCTCTCTCTCTCTCTCTCTCTCTCTCTCTCTCTCTCTCTCTCTCTCTCTCTCTCTCTCTCTCTCGCCCACTTGTCGTCACGATTTATGTTCAAAATGATCGTTCAGACACAAGGGGAATGGATGGATGGCAAGAGAACTTAGAGGGGCAAATGGAAAATTAGAAATGATAGATTGGAATACGTCTAGGTTGCTTGTCAAAGGGGGGGAAAATGGAAAGACTAGGGTAGCCCCCCCCCCCCCCCCCAATAGTCCCATTTTGATGAGGTGATGGAAAACCAGTAGAAGCAACCACGCTGGGGGGGGGGGGGGGAGGGGGGCAGAAGGCCTTCTATCAACAAGCTATTACCACGTGAATTGCCACCAAGGGTAAGAGGGGGGACGACGACGGAGGGTGTGTGAGGTTGTGATGATCCTTCAGGTAGCAAAGTGGGGTAACTTAGGAAATATACTTAACGCCCGATCCCTGCCTCTCGTTGGTAGGAGAGACACACAAGACAATGTAGTTTGTGGAACTGGTGTTATATTTTCAAAGGGGGGGGGTCATGTAACATTGGCTATTACTCCCCTAATAAAAGATTATAGTCACTATATCAATACTTTGTGTTACCCATCTACAGTAGAACCCTATTCAACTTTCACTATAACTTAAATTCATTCCATTGACCATTCAACGCCGTGGTCTAGAAGAATGGACAAATTATTGTTGGTCATTTGGTCTGAGGGGTTGAGTTACGTATCTGGTCAGCTGCCCCAGTGTGTTTACAACTGCGTATGGACAGAGAGAGAGAGAGAGAGAGAGAGAGAGAGAGAGAGAGAGAGAGAGAGAGAGAGAGAGAGAGAGAGGAGACCAGCTCCATAAATCATTCCTTGGCCATATGAACTTTCATACCATTCTAATATTTTCCTGACCAGACACTTGGTCTTCTTCATGATTCTCATAAGATTGGACTTTTGGTCACAGGTTAGGGGGGGGACAGGGTCGACTTCTGATGTATTTCTCTCTCTCTCTCACACAAAGGTTCCTTCGCCTTGTTTCCCTCGTCCATGGAAGCCACCTTGATGTATTTCTCTCTCTCTCTCTCTCTCTCTCTCTCTCTCTCTCTCTCTCTCTCTCTCTCTCTCTCTCTCTCTCTCTCACACACACACACAAAGGTTCCTTCGCCTTGTTTCCCTCGTCCATGGAAGCCACCTTGATGTATTTCTCTCTCTCTCTCTCTTACACAAAGGTTCCTTCGCCTTGTATCCCTCGTCCATGGAAGCCACCTAGAGCATCTCCTTTCCTTCGTACCCCCCATTCCTCATTGCTTGGACTAACCTCCTCCTCCAGCTACTATGTATTTGAGCACCACCTTCGGGATTTTGTCAAAGTCCCCTTGTAAGGGAGTGCAATCCCCCAGGTTTTCTACTTTTTCCCTCCCCCCGCATGACCGTTGGATTACCTGCATCCATATTCCGGTAGGAGGAGGAGTCCATGTCTACAGGCGAGACGTACACACACACACACACACACACACACACACACACACACACACACACACACACACACACACAGACCAAGAAGAGTCGTGGTCCCAGGCATGAACCTTGACTCTCTCTCTCTCTCTCTCTCTCTCTCTCTCTCTCTCTCTCTCTCTCTCTCTATATATATATATATATATATATATATATATATATATATATATATATATATATATATATATATATATATATATATGATAGAGTTGATAGAGATGCTCTGTGGAAGGTATTAAGAATATATGGTGTGGGAGGAAAGTTGTTAGAAGCAGTGAAAAGTTTTTATCGAGGATGTAAGGCATGTGTACGTGTAGGAAGAGAGGAAAGTGATTGGTTCTCAGTGAATGTAGGTTTGCGGCAGGGGTGAGTGATGTCTCCATGGTTGTTTAATTTGTTTATGGATGGGGTTGTTAGGGAGGTAAATGCAAGAGTCCTGGAAAGAGGGGCAAGTATGAAGTCTGTTGGAGATGAGAGAGCTTGGGAAGTGAGTCAGTTGTTGTTCGCTGATGATACAGCGCTGGTGGCTGATTCATGTGAGAAACTGCAGAAGCTGGTGACTGAGTTTGGTAAAGTGTGTGGAAGAAGAAAGTTAAGAGTAAATGTGAATAAGAGCAAGGTTATTAGGTACAGTAGGGTTGAGGGTCAAGTCAATTGGCTTTTCCCCCCTTCCTCCTTTTTTCTCTCTCTCTCTCCCACACAAAGTTCCTTCGCCTTTTTTCCCCTCGTCCAGGAAGCCACCTTGATGTATTCTCTCTCTCTCTCTCTTCACAAAGGTTCCTTCGCCTTTTTCCCCTGTCCATGGAAGCCCTGAGCATCTCCTTTCCTTTGTACCCCCCCTCCTATTTCTTGGACTAACCTCCTCCTCGTACTATGTTTTTTGAGCCACCACCCTTTGGGATTTTGTCAAAGTCCCCTTGTAAGGGAGTGCAATCCCCCCCGGTTTTACTTTTCCCCCCCGCATGACCCTTGGTTACCTGCATCCATATTCCGGTAGGAGGGGAGTCCATGTCTACAGGCGAGAGTACACACACACACACACACCACCCCACACACACACACACAACCACACCACAACCCAAAGAAAAGGGGTCGTGGTCCCAGGCATGAAACCCTTTACTCTCTCTCTCTCTCTCTCTCTCTCTCTTCTCTCTCTCTCCTCTCTCTCTTTTTTTTTTTGATAAGATGCCTGTGGAAGGTTTTTAAGAATATATGGTGTGGGGGAAAGTTTTAGAACAGTGAAAAGTTTTTATCGGGGTTGAAAGGCATGTGTAACGTGTAGGAAGAGGGGAATGATGGTTCTCATGAATGTGGGTTTCGGCGGGGGTGAGTGAGGGTCTCCATGGTTGTTTAATTTTTTTATGGGGGGGAGGGGGTTTTAAAAGGGGAGGTAAAATCCCCCAAAAGGAAATTTTCCAAAAAAGAGGGGCAAGTATGAAGTCTTTTGGGAGATGAGAGAGCTTGGGAAGGATCGTTTTTGTTCGTGATGATACAGCGTGGGGTGATCATGTGAAAACGCAGAAGCTTGACTGATTTTGGGTAAAGGTGTGGAAGAAGAAAGTTAAGAGTAAATGTGAATAAAGCAAGGTTATTGGTACAGTTGGGTTGAGGGTCAGTCAATTTGGGAGGGAGTTTGAATGAGAAAAACTGGAGGAAGTGAAGTGTTTTAGATATCTGGGAGTGGATCTGTCAGCGGATGGAACCATGGAAGCGGAAGTGGATCATAGGGTGGGGGAGGGGGCGAAAATTTTGGGAGCCTTGAAAAATGTGTGGAAGTCGAGAACATTATCTCGGAAAGCAAAAATGGGTATGTTTGAGGGAATAGTGGTTCCAACAATGTTGTATGGTTGCGAGGCGTGGGCTATGGATAGAGTTGTGCGCAGGAGGATGGATGTGCTGGAAATGAGATGTTTGAGGACAATGTGTGGTGTGAGGTGGTTTGATCGAGTAAGTAACGTAAGGGTAAGAGAGATGTGTGGAAATAAAAAGAGCGTGGTTGAGAGAGCAGAAGAGGGTGTTTTGAAATGGTTTGGGCACATGGAGAGAATGAGTGAGGAAAGATTGACCAAGAGGATATATGTGTCGGAGGTGGAGGGAACGAGGAGAAGAGGGAGACCAAATTGGAGGTGGAAAGATGGAGTGAAAAAGATTTTGTGTGATCGGGGCCTGAACATGCAGGAGGGTGAAAGGAGGGCAAGGAATAGAGTGAATTGGAGCGATGTGGTATACCGGGGTTGACGTGCTGTCAGTGGATTGAATCAAGGCATGTGAAGCGTCTGGGGTAAACCATGGAAAGCTGTGTAGGTATGTATATTTGCGTGTGTGGACGTGTGTATGTACATGTGTATGGGGGGGGGGGTTGGGCCATTTCTTTCGTCTGTTTCCTTGCGCTACCTCGCAAACGCGGGAGACAGCGACAAAGTATAAAAAAAAAAAAAAAAAAAAAAAATATATATATATATATATATATATATATATATATATATATATATATATATATATATATATATATATATATATATATATTCCCATGAGTCCACGGGGAAAATGAAACACGAAAAGTTCCCAAGTGCACTTTCGTGTAATGATCACATCATCAGGGGAGAGACAAGAGAGAAATATAACAGTCAGCTGACATACATCGAAGAGACGAAGCTAGGACACCATTTGGTAAACATATATATATATATATATATATATATATATATATATATATATATATATATATATATATATATATATAATCACCACACCCCGGGATTCGAACCCCGGCTCATCAGTGTGGCAGGTAAGCAACCCAACCCCCAGGCCACAATGACCTCAAAACATCATTTCCTCCGCAATCATTATCTAGTTTGTATTATCTTAATGTACAGGTCAGGGACTTTTCACTCACTGTTATCTAATTTATCCATGCCTCTCGTGGTCTCCGTTGGTTCTTGATAAGAAGTGATGGTTCCTAGATAAAGATGACGGTCGCCCTAGCCGTTCATCGATGTTCCGTTGATAGGTTTTGACTCTACTTGAGGTCAGCAGTGAAAGGAGGTTTTATAGCCTCTTTATCTGATGTTCTCATCAGAATTCACTGTTCATGTAGTGTATCATATATCGTTGCAGTTGTAAACTGTATTTCTGTTAACTAAATAAATCGATTTAATTATATTTTTAAAAGAGACTCTATGCATTAGTCCTTTTTTATCATATTTGTCTTCTTACATGTCTTCTGACACCTTTTTATCTGCAATAAACTAACGAAACAGTTGTAGTGTCATGATTTTTCAATGGCTGTAAGAAAAAAGTTATTTACAAGAGTTATCCATGTAAATAGAGAAAACGTAACTAGTTTGACATTACAGAAAATGTATCCTTTTATACCTCTTGATAGCGGGGACTTTTATAATATTCTCTTCCGTCACTTTTAACTCAAGACTGTATCCAATCCGGAGAAAATTATGATAAATAATGATGATGATGTGTTATATTTGCCAAATGAAAAGGAGACAGCTTGGGTAGTGGATCAGTAAGAAGAGGCGTGTCTTCAAGTTGAAAGAATTTTACTAAAAATAACACCATTCTATGCCTTAAAATCTATGTAGTTGATACAGAGTGTGGTGGTATTTTAAGTGTAGCACTTCCTAAAAATCCCACAATTTAAAGTTTCCACAAAGTCTCTCTCTCTCTCTCTCTCTCTCTCTCTCTCTCTCTCTCTCTCTCTCTCTCTCTCTCAGAGTGTGATTATTTGACTGGTACAATTTTTCATCCCAAATCGGATAAATAGAACAGAAGGGACGCCTATGACTGTTTTTAAAAACAATTGAAAAACGTCCTTGCACGTCCTCATTTTCTATTCTATAGACCCTTTTTTTTCCCCCCTCCAATTTTGTAGATTATTTGGAGATTATTTGCCAATATATTTTTCTCTTTCGTATCGTTCCATCAAGTTTGTTTTGTTTGTTTTAGCATCTATATCTTGTGTTGTTTACAACCACTATGTTGGCGGCCGACTCCGTTTTCTGTTGGTACTGTCCTATATATGAAGGAGGACTTCGTTAACTGATAAGATTTTTCTTCTTATCAATTGGTGTAAAGGTTATGGCGGTATGTGGCAACCAAGGACATGTTTCAGGCCAGGCCTTCATTACTTCAGGGTCGTGCCGTGGTACCCTAGGGTCGTGCTGTGGTGCTCTAGGTTCGTGCCTTGGTGCTCTAGGGTCGTGCTGTGGTGCTCTAGGTTCGTGCCTTGGTGCTCTAGGGTCGTGCCGTGGTGCTCTAGGGTCGTGTCGTAGTGCTCTAGGGTCGTGCCGTGGTGCTCTAGGGTCGTGCCGTGGTGCTCTAGGGTCGTACTGTGGTGCTCTAGGGTCATGTCGTGGTGGTCTAGGGTCGTCGTACTGTGGTGCTCTAGGGTCGTGCCGTGGTGCTCTAGGGTCGTGCTGTGGTGCTCTAGGGTCGTGTCGTGGTGCTCTAGGGTCGTGCTGTAGTGCTCTAGGGTTGTACTGTGGTGCTCTAGGGTCGTGCTGTGGTGCTCTAGGGTCGCACTGTGGTACTCTAGGGTCGTGCCGTGGTACTCTAGGGTCGTGCTGTGGTACTCTAGGGTCGTGCCGTGGTGCTCTAGGGTCGTGCTGTGGTGCTCTAGGGTCGTGCCGTGGTGCTCTAGGGTCGTGCTGTGGTGCTCTAGGGTCGTGCCGTGGTGCTCTAGGGTCGTGTCGTGGTGCTCAAGGGTCGTGCTGTGGTGCTCTAGGGTCGTGTCGTGGTGCTCAAGGGTCGTGCTGTGGTGCTCTAGGGTCGTGCTGTGGTGCTCTAGGGTCGTGTCGTGGTGCTCAAGGGTCGTGCTGTGGTGCTCTAAGGTCGTGTCGTGGTGCTCAAGGGTCGTGCTGTGGTGCTCAAGGGTCGTGCTGTGGTGCTCTAGGGTCGTGCCGTGGTACTCTAGGGTCGTGCCGTGGTGCTCTAGGTTCGTGCCTTGGTGCTCTAGGGTCGTACTGTGATGCTCTAGGGTCGTCCTGTGGTGCTCTAGGGTCGTGCCGTGGTGCTCTAGGGTCGTGTCGTAGTGCTCTAGGGTCGTGCCGTGGTGCTCAAGGGTCGTACCGTCGTGCTCAAGGGTTGTATTGTCGTGCTTAAGGGTTGTATAAACCAGATTTATTATTATTATTATTATTATTATTATTATTATTATTATTATTATTATTACTATTTTTATTATTATTATTATTATTATTATTATTATTATTATTATTATTATTATTATTGTTATTACTATTATTATTATTATTATTATTATTATTATTATTATTATTATTATTATTATTATTGTTATTACTATTTTTATTATTATTATTATTATTATTATTATTATTATTATTATTATTATTATTATTATCATTATTATTATTATTATTATTATTATTATTATTATTATTATTATTATCATTATTATTATTATTATTATTATTATTATTATTATTATTATTGTTTTTTTTTTTTCCAAAAGAAGGAACAGAGAAGGGGGCCAGGTGAGGATATTCCCTCAAAGGCCCAGTCCTCTGTTCTTAACGCTACCTCGCTATCGCGGGAAATAGCGAATAGTATAAAAAAAAAAAAAATTATTATTATTGTTATCATTATTTTTATTATTATTTTTATTATTATTATTATTATTATTATTATTATTATTATTACAAAGAACAGCATTTATCACAATTAGTCAGTTATGGGTACAGGGGGTTCGACTCGTTCCTTGGCGCCAAAGTATTCGATCTCTTAGAATTTGACACAGAGACTCGGTGTGGCCTCGCACCGTGAACTGGTCATGGTTATTAATGTGTATTCTAAACCTGGCTCGAGATGGGTTCGAACCCTTGAATTACTTAAGACTAAACGGTTCTTTGTGTGTGTGTGTGTGTGTGTGTGTGTGTGTGTGTGTGTGTGTCATAGACGCTAGAAATGTAAAAGGAAATTAACGTACAGATGTACACAACAGGTCAGAACCCAAGCCATCATACGTATCAAGAAGGGTCGTGCCGTCGTACATCAGGGATCGTATTGTCGTACATCAAGGGATCGTACAGTCATACATCAAGGGATCGTACTATCGTACATCAAGGGATCGTACCGTCGTACTCGGGGATCCTACCATTATTCTCAAGGGCTTCCCCCAATCGTGTCCAGAGACGATAACCTACCACGAACTCAATCGCTATCGCCTCCCCGGGCGATGATATAATCAATCCCATTTGAATCCCTGGTCTATTGCATGCTAATTTGCATACTAATCCTTGGTCTACTGCATGATAATTTGCATATTATCATCAGTGAAGACCAGGCAGGTGGTGTGGGCGTGGGGGCTAAAGGAGTAAGGGCATGAGTGACAGGATCTTTGTTCTATAAACGAACCAAAATATTACGCCCGGGTCTCTCAAAACATTCAAGATGGCCGCCGGGCGGGCGGGCGGGAGCGTCGAACAAAGCAGCGACGAAACATGTCAAGCTTTTTCCTTATATCTTTCTTGTTGAAATTATACAATTATTTGAGGTCATTTCGGTTACACACGAGACGAAAACTATTGCGCCACGAGTTTTACGTAAATATCTTGGCCTAGCACCAAGCCAGCTGGCCTGGGAATATAATTTACAATATGAATTACCTTTTTGTTTTTAATTACATAGGTTTTTCTGGATTAGTGATCTTTCGCCTTTATATATATATATATATATATATATATATATATATATATATATATATATATATATATATATATATATATATGATGTGATTATTACACGAAAGTGCACTTGGGAACTTTTTGTGTTTCATTTTCCCCGTGGACTCATAGGAATATATATATATATATATACATACACATATATATATATATATATATATATATATATATATATATATATATATATATATATATATATATATATATATAAGAAGAGTAGGCAACCTACTTTAAGTCCATTTACTAGTTAATATATAAAACCGTGCACACAGTCAACCCAACTGTTCATCCCCTCCATTTCTGGCGGTGTGCGATGAATGGGTACCTGGCGTAAGATAGCGAATGTGTGTTTGAAGTATATGTGTAGATAAAGTTGGGTCATGATATATGTTAACAAGGTAAATAGAGAGTCTGGGGAATACGAGCCGAAACCACTTCGCTCCGTGACACTGAAATAGATATCAAGTTATTATTATTATTATTATTATTATTATTATT
The DNA here is from genome assembly GCF_036320965.1 of Panulirus ornatus. Lineage (NCBI taxonomy): Eukaryota > Metazoa > Arthropoda > Malacostraca > Decapoda > Palinuridae > Panulirus > Panulirus ornatus. The sequence goes on along the minus strand of NC_092230.1, from coordinate 43,848,752 downwards.
ATTATTATTATTATTATTATCAAATTATTATTATCATTATCATTATTATTATTACTATTATCACTATTGTTAATAATCATTATCATTATTATCATTAATGTTATGATCGTTATTATTAGCTTTATATATATATATATATATATATATATATATATATATATATATATATATATATATATATATATATATATATATATATATATAATATGTGTGTGTGTGTGTGTGTGTGTGTGTGTGTGTGCAGAAACATATATACACACACTCATGACAGACACACACACAGACACACACACACACGTAATAAGTAGATATTTAGGTTAGGCGGTTAACCTATTAATAACTTGTGAGCTGAGCTGCCACACACACTACTTACGTAGACCGACCAACGTAACAGTTACGTAACACACACACACACACACACACGCACTTGTGGACACTGATATCGTTACGTTAAACACGTCTCATGTCACTATTGGTGCCCGGAGTACCACGACAGGGGGTCGGGTGAAGATGATGCAAAATAGGATCCGTGTTTTCTTTTTTTATTTATCTATTCTCCCCAGCGTGGATGGTGCTAAATTAATGTGTACACAGTTCTTTATGACAAGGGTTTGTCAATTGGATGATGTGTTCGCTAGGTGAAGATTAGGCTACGGGAGGTGTGTGTATATACGTTACCGGGAGAGAGGTAGGTAGGTAAGTATGTAAGTGGATGGCAACGGGAGAGGTAAGTAGGTAAGTAGGTAGGTAAGTAGGTAGGTAAGTGGGTGGCAACGGGAGAGGTAAGTAGGTAGGTAAGGTTGGGTAGGTAAGTAGGTAGGTAAGTTGGATGGCACATTGACGAGAGTGTCTGTCTGTCTGTCTGTCTGAAGTTTGTGCAGACGACCATGTGTTGCCAGCGCGGCAGAATGGAGGGTAGAAACAGGTTTTACTATATAGGCGTAAACAAGGCGTAACTAAGACGTTATAGCAACTGCGTCGGATGGGGAGGTAAGGCAGAGCCACCTAGGAGCAGCTGTGGGAGGTGTGGGACGCCGTGCAGAGGGGGGGGGGGGTACGCTAGCAAGGGGTGTTTATAGTCGAGTCGCGTAAAGTTGACTGTTTACGCTGTGTTAAGAACGTGTCCAAATATCTTTCTCAATCAGTTTTAATGCGTGACACGCCCAGGGGTGAGACATTACGTGTCTCGTCTTTCATTTGCGTTTAAGTTAAAGTAAGATAGCGAGACGGGGGTACAACTGTACAGAGACTTGGGTTAAAGACAACAGTGCTGTGTTTTATTTGGTATTGTACAGAGGTGGGGTATGTTAGGCCTATGTGCTCCTGTAGATGTTGGGATTGTGTGGTACGGTGAGGTCGAGCGAGGTACTGAATGAAGGCTGGGTTTTGGCAGTAGTCCCGCAATACTGGAGGCGGGGAACGTGTGGCGCCGCCGAGTCTCGTGGATCTTCTGTAGGAGGGAGATTTCACTTAACGTGTGTGTCGAGACCCATTGTACTGCTGGAGCCGTAAGTTCCCGTTGTACAAATTGCTTCTCCACATTGGCAGTGGCCACGACGCACGTGAATACTGCCGAAGGTGGACCTCGGAGGAGATGAGGCACCACAAACACTTGCTACTGACGAAGGAAGGCGGTTGAAGGGCTTCCTCGAGTGTGGAGTCACATGTCCAAAGACTTGAGCCACCAGAGCAGTGCACGTGTGTGAGTCAAGGCGATGACTCACTGACTCACTGACTCACCATCTGTGACACCCGGTTATAATGGCGTTGACCAGGCTCAAGGTCAAGAGGGCGTGTCTTGGGCGACCTACGAAGACGGAAGTAGCGTCTGAGAAGCCTTGTAGACTAGCCTGAGGGAACTAGGGTAAACGAGCAAACGATCGTTGAGTGAATGGACACTTAAGCATTGGCGATTGGTGGGGGGAGATGGGAAGGTGGAACTTGTGTCGTTAAAGGTCGAAGTTCAATGGCTCTTGACCTGCATGACAACCCCTAGGTCATTCGAGCCGTGGAATGACCGCTGTTCCGAAGGTCAGGTAAGGTCAGTTTCGAATTGCGTGGTTCGGTAATTGCCGTGTTCTCATGGCTAATGGACGTTATATAGTAATGTTAATGACACCAATTTCGATGGTCATGTTATTATCGTTGATTTAGTTAATATTGATGTAATTTTTATATTAGATTAACACCCATTTTGTTCATGTATCTGGTATTGATCTTGGTGTTGTTCAATGTTCAATTGATGTCAGTTGTAATTCGTTCCCCTGTGGTTGTTCTCTGGTGGTTGTGGCTTTTTGACATGTGGGTTGTGAGTTGTGAGGTTTAACCCAGTCATCCTAATGCTCATTCTTGTGAGCGGTAGCGCCAAAGGGTTATGATTACAGAGGTCACAAAGGGTCATTAGTCAGACCCCGATTGGGTTATAACATAGGTTGTTAACTGAGTTGTTGTTGATCAGCCAAAACGCTAATAATTACCCTGTGGTCTAGATATACTCTCATAACGACAATATCATGTCATTATTGATCCTATTTCTAGTCTTCATATACGTAATTAACTCTACACACGTCACTTAACTCATCTGCCATCTTGAAAGAAATATTAATTACTTTCTAATGACACGTTTTGAGGCGTCTAATTTGACTCCCTTACCCATCAGTTTGTTGTCCTACAACCATCATTGTACGAGGTGTGGGAGCTCGGCTCAGAGGCAACGGATATATTTCTCTCATGGCTCATGCAAGGCCAGGTTTGCTTGCTGTGTGTATTGAACCATGACGCAACACAAGTTCCACCATGGCAACAGCACAGCCGGACCTCGCCTGCCTCCACATATTATAAGGTTTTGTGAACAATACTCTTCATTAACACACACACACACACACACACACACACACACATATATATATATATATATATATAAATCGCGTCCTAGCTTCGTCTCTTCGATATATATCAACTGGCGGTTATATTTCTCTCTTGTGTCTCCCCTGATGACGTGATTATTACACGAAAGTACACTTGGGAACTTTTCGTGTTTTATTTTCCCCGTGGACTCATAGGAATATATATATATATATATATATATATATATATATATATATATATATATATATATATATATATATATATATTATCATTTTGCTTTGTCGCTGTCTCCCGCGTTTCCGAGGTAGCGCAAGGAAACAGACGAAAGAAATGGCCCAACCCACCCCCATACACATGTATATACATACACGTCCACACACGCAAATATACATACCTATACATCTCAATGTACACATATATATACACACACAGACACATACATATATACCCATGCACACAATTCACACTGTCTGCCTTTATTCATTTCCATCGCCACCTCGCCACACATGGGATATCATCCCCCTCCCCCCCTCATGTGTGCGAGGTAGCGCTAGGAAAAGACAACAAAGGCCCCATTCGTTCACACTCATTCTCTAGCTGTCATGCAATAATGCCCGAAACCACAGCTCCCTTTCCACATCCAGGCCCCACACAACTTTCCATGGTTTACCCCAGACGCTTCACATGCCCTGATTCAATCCACTGACAGCACGTCAACCCCGGTATACCACATCGATCCAATTCACTCTATTCCTTGCCCGCCTTTCACCCTCCTGCATGTTCAGGCCCCGATCACTCAAAATCTTTTTCACTCCATCTTTCCACCTCCAATTTGGTCTCCCACTTCTCGTTCCCTCCACCTCCGACACATATATCCTCTTGGTCAATCTTTCCTCACTCATTCTCTCCATGTGCCCAAACCATTTCAAAACAACCTCTTCTGCTCTCTCAACCACGCTCTTTTTATTTCCACACATCTCTCTTACCCTTACATTACTTACTCGATCAAACCACCTCACACCACACATTGTCCTCAAACATCTCATTTCCAGCACATCCACCCTCCTGCGCACAACTCTATCCATAGCCCACGCCTCGCAACCATACAACATTGTTGGAACCACTATTCCTTCAAACATACCCATTTTTGCTTTCCGAGATAATGTTCTCGACTTCCACACATTCTTCAAGGCTCCCAGGATTTTCGCCCCCTCCCCCACCCTATGATTCACTTCCGCTTCCATGGTTCCATCCGCTGCCAGATCCACTCCCAGATATCTAAAACACTTCACTTCCTCCAGTTTTTCTCCATTCAAACTCACCTCCCAGTTGACTTGACCCTCAACCCTACTGTACCTAATAACCTTACTCTTATTCACATTTACTCTTAACTTTCTTCTTTCACACACTTTACCAAACTCAGTCACCAGCTTCTGCAGTTTCTCACATTAATCAGCCATCAGCGCTGTATCATCAGCGAACAACAACTGACTCACTTCCCAAGATCTCTCATCCACAACAGACTTCATACTTGCCCCTCTTTCCAAAACTCTTGCATTCACCTCCCTAACAAGCCCATCCATAAACAAATTAAACAACCATGGAGACATCACACACCCCTGCCGCAAACCTACATTCACTGAGAACCAATCACTTTCCTCTCTTCCTACACGTACACATGCCTTACATCCTCGATAAAAACTTTTCACTGCTTCTAACAACTTGCCTCCCACACCATATATTCTTAATACCTTCCACAGAGCATCTATATCAACTCTATCATATGCCTTCTCCAGATCCATAAATGCTACATACAAATCCATTTGCTTTTCTAGTATTTCTCACATACATTCTTCAAAGCAAACACCTGATCCACACATCCTCTACCACTTCTGAAACCACACTGCTCTTCCCCAGTCTGATGCTCTGTACATGCCTTCACCCTCTCAATCAATACCCTCCCATATAATTTACCAGGAATACTCAACAAACTTATACCTCTGTAATTTGAGCACTCACTCTTATCCCCTTTGCCTTTGTACAATGGCACTATGCACGCATTCCGCCAGTCCTCAGGCACCTCACCATGAGTCATACATACATTAAATAACCTTACCAACCAGTCAACAATACAGTCACCCCCTTTTTTAATAGATTCCACTGCAGTACCATCCAAACCTGCTGCCTTGCCGGCTTTCATCTTCCGCAAAGCTTTTACTACCTCTTCTCTGTTTACCAAATCATTTTCCCTAACCCTCTCACTTTGCACACCACCTCGACCAAAACACCCTATATCTGCCACTCTATCATCAAACACATTCAACAAACCTTCAAAATACTCACTCCATCTCCTTCTCACATCATCACTACTTGTTATCACCTCCCCATTAGCGCCCTTCACTGAAGCTCCCATTTGTTCCCGTGTCTTACGCACTTTATTTACCTCCTTCCAAAACATCTTTTTATTCTCCCTAAAATTTAATGATACTCTCTCACCCCAACTCTCATTTGCCCTCTTTTTCACCTCTTGCACCTTTCTCTTGACCTCCTGTCTCTTTCTTTTATACATCTCCCACTCAATTGCATTTTTTCCCTGCAAAAATCGTCCAAATGCCTCTCTTCTCTTTCACTAATAATCTTACTTCTTCATCCCACCACTCACTACCCTTTCTAATCAACCCACCTCCCACGCTTCTCATGCCACAAGCATCTTTTGCGCACTCCATCACTGATTCCCTAAATACATCCCATTCCTCCCCCACTCCCCTTACTTCCATTGTTCTCACCTTTTTCAATTCTGTACTCAGTCTCTCCTGGTACTTCCTCACACAAGTCTCCTTCCCAAGCTCACTTATTCTCACCACCCTCTTCACCCCATCATTCACTCTTCTTTTCTGAAAATCCATACAAATCTTCACCTTAGCCTCCACAAGATAATGATCAGACATCCCTCCAGTTGCACCGCTCAGCACATTAACCTCCAAAAGTCTTTCTTTCGCGCGCCTGTCAATTAACACGTAATCCAATAACGCTCTCTGACCATCTCTCCTACTTACATACGTATACTTATGTATATCTCGCTTTTTAAACCAGGTATTCCCAATCACCAGTCCTTTTTCAGCACATAAATCTACAAGCTCTTCACCATTTCCATTTACAACACTGAACACCCCATGTATACCAATTATTCCCTCAACTGCCACATTACTCACCTTTGCATTCAAATCACCCATCACTATAACCCGGTCTTGTACATCAAAACCACTAACACACTCGTTCAGCTGCTCCCAAAACACTTGCCTCTCATGATCTTTCTTGTCATGCCCAGGTGCATATGCACCAATAATCACCCATCTCTCTCCATCAACTTTCAGTTTTACCCATATTAATCGAGAATTTACTTTCTTACATTCTATCACATACTCCCACAACTCCTGTTTCAGGAGTACTGCTACTCCTTCCCTTGCTCTTGTCCTCTCACTAACCCCTGACTTTACTCCCAAGACATTCCCAAACCACTCTTCCCCTTTATATATATATCGTCTCTCATCAGTATTAATGAAAAATGGACAAGACCAACGATATAAAAAAAAAAACGATATATTGACATTGATAATCATAGTAAATGAACATGATTTTAAACAAGTGGGTAGAGACGATGTTGGCATATTTATGAACACGACGGCACACCTCGGCTGGGGGAAGATGTCTCGTTTTTGATTTATGCCAGATCAGCTTTGCCTCACCTGCAAGCATTGTATAAATAGAGAAGAAAGCGATTTACTTTACATGATGTCACCAACGAAGTTGACGAATATAAGGTCCTCATCTGGTTGGGATATATATATATATATATATATATATATATATATATATATATATATATATATTCCTATGAGTTCACGGGGAAAATGAAACACGAAAAGTTCCCAAGTGCACTTTCGTGTAATAATCACATCATCAGGGGAGACACAAGAGAGAAATATAACATTCAGTTGATATACATCGAAGAGACGCGCAAAATTGTGATCCTTTCCAATATATATATATATATATATATATATATATATATATATATATATATATATATATATATATATATATATATATATATATATATAAAATATATATATATATATATATATATATATATATATATATATATATATATATATGTATATATATATATATATATATATATTTTTTTTTTTTTTTTTCTTTTCATTCCCCCTTAAATCACACGTACGCTGATATAAATGGCGTTCGGCAATGTCTCTGAAAGAAATGGCGTAGTGTTCAGCTGTGTCGCGCTATGACATGGGATAAGCACACACACACACACACACACACACACACACAGACACACATACACACTAGCGACCACCTCACCCGGCCTGGCGCCACTGTGGCGGCCCAGCAACTACCTGGCGGAACCCGCTAGCGACTTCCTCCTCCTCCTCCGCTAGCGACCTCCTCCTCCTCCTCCTCCGCTAGCGACCTCCTCCTCCTCCTCCTCCTCCTCCGCCTCTGGATCACCGCGGTACGACGCGTCGTAACTTACCCCCTTTTTTTTCCCAATCTTTGAAAAGACAGGTTACCGTACCACGACGGGTCGTACCGTCGTGTACGAGGGTGGCGTACCGTTGTCGCTCACGGGTTGTCCTGTACCGTCGTACCTCAGGGACGGTACGTCGTCGTATCCCCTGCATCTGTGCTAGGCAGCTAGGATACAGTAACCAAACCTACATCTGTGCTAGGCAGCTAGGATACAGTAACCAAACCTACATCTGTGCTAGGCAGCTAGGATACAGTAACCAAACCTACATCTGTGCTAGGGCAGCTAGGATACAGTAACTAAACCTACGACCCCTGTGCTAGGCAGCTAGGATACAGTAACCAAACCTACATCTGTGCTAGGCAGCTAGGATACAGTAACCAAACCTACATCTGTGCTAGGCAGCTAGGATACAGTAACCAAACCTACATCTGTGCTAGGTAGCTAGGATACAGTAACCAAACCTACATCTGTGCTAGGCAGCTAGGATACAGTAACCAAACCTACATCTGTGCTAGGCAGCTAGGATACAGTAACCAAACCTACATCTGTGCTAGGCAGCTAGGATACAGTAACCAAACCTACATCTGTGCTAGGCAGCTAGGATACAGTAACCAAACCTACATCTGTGCTAGGCAGCTAGGATACAGTAACCAAACCTACATCTGTGCTAGGCAGCTAGGATACAGTAACCAAACCTACATCTGTGCTAGGCAGCTAGGATACAGTAACCAAACCTACATCTGTGCTAGGCAGCTAGGATACAGTAACCAAACCTACATCTGTGCTAGGTAGCTAGGATACAGTAACCAAACCTACATCTGTGCTAGGCAGCTAGGATACAGTAACCAAACCTACATCTGTGCTAGGCAGCTAGGATACAGTAACCAAACCTACATCTGTGCTAGGCAGCTAGGATACAGTAACCAAACCTACATCTGTGCTAGGCAGCTAGGATACAGTAACCAAACCTACATCTGTGCTAGGCAGCTAGGATACAGTAACCAAACCTACATCTGTGCTAGGCAGCTAGGATACAGTAACCAAACCTACATCTGTGCTTGGCAGCTAGGCTACAGTAACCAAACCTACATCTGTGCTAGGCAGCTAGGCTACAGTAACCAAACCTACATCTGTGCTAGGCAGCTAGGATACAGTAACCAAACCTACATCTGTGCTAGGCAGCTAGGATACAGTAACCAAACCTACATCTGTGCTAGGCAGCTAGGATACAGTAACCAAACCTACATCTGTGCTAGGCAGCTAGGATACAGTAACTAAACCTACATCTGTGCTAGGCAGCTAGGATACAGTAACCAAACCTACATCTGTGCTAGGCAGCTAGGATACAGTAACCAAACCTACATCTGTGCTAGGCAGCTAGGATACAGTAACCAAACCTACATCTGTGCTAGGCAGCTAGGATACAGTAACCAAACCTACATCTGTGCTAGGCAGCTAGGATACAGTAACCAAACCTACATCTGTGCTAGGCAGCTAGGATACAGTAACCAAACCTACATCTGTGCTAGGCAGCTAGGATACAGTAACCAAACCTACATCTGTGCTAGGCAGCTAGGATACAGTAACCAAACCTACATCTGTGCTAGGCAGCTAGGATACAGTAACCAAACCTACATCTGTGCTAGGCAGCTAGGATACAGTAACCAAACCTACATCTGTGCTAGGCAGCTAGGATACAGTAACCAAACCTACATCTGTGCTAGGCAGCTAGGATACAGTAACCAAACCTACATCTGTGCTAGGCAGCTAGGATACAGTAACCAAACCTACATCTGTGCTAGGCAGCTAGGATACAGTAACCAAACCTACATCTGTGCTAGGCAGCTAGGATACAGTAACCAAACCTACATCTGTGCTAGGTAGCTAGGATACAGTAACCAAACCTACATCTGTGCTAGGCAGCTAGGATACAGTAACCAAACCTACATCTGTGCTAGGCAGCTAGGATACAGTAACCAAACCTACATCTGTGCTAGGCAGCTAGGATACAGTAACCAAACCTACATCTGTGCTAGGCAGCTAGGATACAGTAACCAAACCTACATCTGTGCTAGGCAGCTAGGATACAGTAACCAAACCTACATCTGTGCTAGGCAGCTAGGATACAGTAACCAAACCTACATCTGTGCTTGGCAGCTAGGCTACAGTAACCAAACCTACATCTGTGCTAGGCAGCTAGGCTACAGTAACCAAACCTACATCTGTGCTAGGCAGCTAGGATACAGTAACCAAACCTACATCTGTGCTAGGCAGCTAGGATACAGTAACCAAACCTACATCTGTGCTAGGCAGCTAGGATACAGTAACCAAACCTACATCTGTGCTAGGCAGCTAGGATACAGTAACCAAACCTACATCTGTGCTAGGCAGCTAGGATACAGTAACCAAACCTACATCTGTGCTAGGCAGCTAGGATACAGTAACCAAACCTACACTATGTCTGGTAGCTATTGTGGTATGGGAGTTTGGAGGACCTTCCTATTTGAGAGAGAACAATAGACCAAATGTAACTTTGTCGCCAGATTTACTTCACAAAATGTATATACTTGTAATATACATTAGGAGTTCGGAGGGTATACATACTTGTAATATACATTAGGAGTTAGGAGGGTATACATACTTGTAATATACATTAGGAGTTAGGAGGGTATACGCATGGACTATTATTATATAATATATGTGTTTTATCTATCCCTCAAAATTCTGCCTAAGGTATTTTCAAAAGTGTTCGATCGTGTTATAAATCATTTATTTTATATACTTTGTTTTATAGATTTATTTCATATACTTTGTTTTATAGATTTATTTTATATACTTTGTTTTATAGATTTATTTTATATACTTTGTTTTATAGATTTATTTTATATACTTTGTTTTATAGATTTATTTTATATACTTTGTTTTATAAATTTATTCTATATACTTTGTTTTATAAATTTATTTTATATACTTTGTTTTATAAATTTATTTTATATACTTTGTTTTATAGATTTATTTCATATACTTTGTTTTATAAATTTATTTTATATACTTTGTTTTATAAATTTATTTTATATACTTTGTTTTATAGATTTATTTCATATACTTTGTTTTATAGATTTATTTTATATACTTTGTTTTATAGATTTATTTTATATACTTTGTTTTATAGATTTATTTTATATACTTTGTTTTATAGATTTATTTTATATACTTTGTTTTATAAATTTATTCTATATACTTTGTTTTATAAATTTATTTTATATACTTTGTTTTATAAATTTATTTTATATACTTTGTTTTATAAAGTTATTTTATATACTTTGTTTTATAAATTTATTTTATGTACTTTGTTTTATAAATTTATTTTATGTACTTTGTTTTATAAATTTATTTTATATACTTTGTTTTATAGATTTATTTTATACACTTTGTTTTATAAATTTATTTTATATACTTTGTTTTATAAATTTATTTTATATACTTTGTTTTATACAATAACCCAGCCATAGTCGCACACTGCTTTCGTAAAACAGTTTATACGAACGTAACTTTATATAATTCGTAGTAAACACCTTTACTCATACAGTGGTCATTGGAGTCTGGTGGTCCCTGCCTCTTTTTTCGGACCCTCTTTGTGTGTCTGTGTGTGTGTGTAACGTACCCTTTCGAACCACCGACGGGCCCTCAAGGCCAGGGTATGAACACACACTGGCTCGCCTTTACTAGCCACCTCCACTCCACTCCCACCCTCTCGAGTGAGGACCACCGTTTCGTACCCTCCCTGTACCGTCCACTCCACCCTCTCGAGTGAGGACCACCGTTTCGTACCCTCCCTGTATCGTCGTCGTCTTTCGGACCACCGCAGAGAACTGAACAGACCCTCTCATATCATGCACGAAGTTTCATACAGACAGTCATGCAGTTTCTTGGAGAGCCTGCCTCTCTCTCTCTCTCTCTCTCTCTCTCTCTCTCTCTCTCTCTCTCTCTCTCTCTCTCTCTCTCTCTCTCTCTCTCTCTCTCTCTCTACTTCACTTTTGTTTACCTAATGGCGTCCTAGCTACGTCTCTTCGTTGTCTATCAACTGACTGTTATGTTTCTCTCTTGTGTCCTCCCCCCGATGATGTGATTATTAGACGAAAGTGCACTTGGGAACTTATCGTGTTTCATATTTCCCCGTGGACTCATAGGAATATATATATATATATATATATATATATATATATATATATATATATATATATATATATATATATATATATATATATATATATATAGAGAGAGAGAGAGAGAGAGAGAGAGAGAGAGAGAGAGAGAGAGAGAGAGAGCAGCGCCCACGTCCAGCAAGACCCCAACAGCGAGGGGGGGGGGGGTCAGACGTGGGGGTATCCGCTCCGTTATCAGCGACAGACGTGAGATGAGGGAGGGAAACCTCGTTATACCAACCTCCTCCCCTCCCCTCCCCTCCCCGTTAGATAAGGAGGGAACCTCTTTATAGCAATCTCCTCCACCCTTCCCCCGTTAGAGAAGAACGGAACCTTGTTATAATAGCCTCCCCCCCTTCGTTAGATAAGGAGGGAACCTTGTTATAACAACCTGCCTTCCCTCCCCCCTCCCCCCTGTTAGATAAGGAGGGAACCTCGTTATAACAACCTACCTCCACCCCGTTAGATAAGGAGGGAACCTCGTTATAACAACCTCCTCTCCCACCGTTAGATAAGGAGGGAACCTTGTTATAACAACCTGCCTTCCCCCCCCTCCCCCTGTTAGATAAGGAGGGAACCTCGTTATAAAAACCTCCCTCCACCCCGTTAGATAAGGAGGGAACCTCGTTATAACAACCTCCCTCCCCTCCCGTTAGATAAGGAGGGAACCTCGTTATAACAACCTCCTCTCCTCCCGTTAGATAAGGAGGGAACCTCGTTATAACAACCTCCCTCCCCGTTAGATAAGGAGGGAACCTCGTTATAACAACCTCCCTCCCCTCCCGTTAGATAAGGAGGGAACCTCGTTATAAAAACCTCCTCTCCACTCCGTTATATAAGGAGGGAACCTCGTTATAAAAACCTCCTCTCCACTCCGTTATATAAGG